>NC_134688.1:361853586-362155015 GCF_050947455.1 Rhinoderma darwinii
AGGACTCAGCCTTGTTTTGGCCTTAAGGCTCAGAGCCCATTTTTAAAATCTGACATATTTCAATTTATGTGGTAATAACTTCGGAATGCTTAAACCTATCCAAGCGATTCTGAGATTGTTTTCTCGTGAGACATTGGGCTTTATGTTAGTGGTAAAATTTGGTCGATATATTCAGTGTTTATTTGTGAAAAATTGCAAAATTTAGAGAAAATGTAGAAAAAATAGCATTTTTCTGAATTTTAAATGCATCTGCTTGTAAAACAGATAGATATACCACCCAAAATAGTTACTAGTTCACATTTCCCATATGTCTACTTTAGCTTGGCAAAGTATTTTGAAAATTCTTTTATTTTTCTTGGACGTTACTAGGCTTAGAATATAAACAGCAATTTCTCATATTTTTAAGAAAATTTCCAAAGCCTTTTGTTTAAGGTACCAGTTCAGTTCTGAAGTGGCTCTGAGGGGCCTATGTTTTAGAAACCCCCATAAAACGCTCCATTTTAAATACTAGACCCCTCAAAGTATTCAAATCAGCATTTAGAAAGTTTTTTTTAACCCTTTAGGCATTTCACAGGAATTAAGACTAAGTGGAAGTGAAATTTGCAAATTAAATTTTTCTTGCTGATTTTCAATTTTATTCAATTTTTTTCCTGTAACAGAAAGTTTTACCAGAGAAACAGTACTAAATATGTATTGTCCAGATTCTTCAGTTTTTAGAAATGTCCCACATGTGGCTCCAGTGTGCTCGTGGACTAAACACAAGCCCCAGAAGCAACGAATGCATTTTGGGGCCTTCTGTTTATTAGAATATATTTTAGGCAGCATGCCAGGTTTGAAGAGGTGTTGAGGTGCCAAAACAGTAGGAATCCCCCAAAAGTGACACCATTTTGGAAACTACTCCCCTCAAGGAATTCATGTATGGTTGTTGTTACCATTTTGACCACACAGTTTTTTCACAGCAGGTATTTGAATTGGGCTGTGAAATTAAAAGAATTTAATTTTTTCCAATAAGATGTAATTTTTGATCAAAATTTCTTATTTTCACAAGGAGAAAAATACCCCATTTTGTTGCCCAATTTCTACTGAGTGCAGAAATATTGCAATTGTGGTGATGAAGTTCCGTTTGGGCCAATGGGAGGCCTCAGAAGGGAAGGAGTGCTGTGTGTTCTTTGGAGTGCAGATTTTGCTGGATTGGTTTTCGGGTGCCATGTCGCATTTGCAGAGCCCCAGTGGTATCAAAGCAATGGAAACCCACCAGAAGTGACCCCATTTTGTAAACTAAATCCCTCAAGGAATTCATTTATGGCTGTTGTGACCATTTAGACCCCACAGTTTTTTTTACAGAATTTATTTGAATTGGGCTGTGAATTAAAATGTTTTTAATTTTTTCCAATAAGATGTAGTTTTGGCTCAAAATTTCTTATTTTCAGAATGAAAAAAAGACCCCATTTTGTTGCCTAATTTGTCCTGAGTGCGACAATACCCCATTTGTGGTGATAAACCGCCGTTTGGGCCAATGGGAGGGCTCAAAAGGAAAGGAGCGCTTTGTGTTCTTTGGAGTCCAGATTTTGCTGGTTTGGTTTTCAGGTGCCATGTCGCATTTTCAGAGCCCCAGTGGTATCAAAGCAATGGAAACCCACCTGAAGTGACCCCATTTTGGAAACTACACTCCTCAAGGAATTCATTTATGGGTGTTGTGACCATTTAGACCTCACAGTTTTTTCACAGAACTTATTTGAATTGGGCTGTGAGTTAAAAAAAAAAATATTTCCAATAATATGTCATTTTGGCTCAAAATTTCTTATTTTCACAAGAAATAAAATACCCCATTTTGTTGCCCAATTTGTCCTGAGTGCGGCAATACCCTAATTGTGGTGATAAACTGCCGTTTGGGCCCATAAGAGGGCTCAGAAGGAAAGGAGCGCCATTTGTTCTTTGGAGTCCAGATTTTGCTGAAGCTATGGAAACCCCCAAGAAGCAACCCTTATTCATTTAGAGGTGTAGTGAGCATTTTGACCCCACAGGTATTGTCTAAAAGGTAATGCACACAGATAGTGCAGTGTGAGATTTGCAATTTTCTTTATATGTATGCCATTTCAGTGTCCAATATATTGTGCCCAGCATGCGCCAAAGGAGATATACACCATATAAATTGTAATGTGGGTTCTCATGGGTATGGCAATACCCTACATGTGGCTGTTATCTGCTGCCTGGGCACACGGCAGGGCTTAGAAGGGAAGGACCACCATTTGGCCTACTGGAGCTTTTCGGGTGCTAAGTCATGTACGTTGAAGCCCCTGAGGTACCAGTACAGTTGAAACCCCCAAGAAGTGACCCCATTTTGAAATCTACACCCCTTAAGTAATTAATCTAGAGGTGTAGTGAGCATTTTGATCCCAAAGGTATTGTCTGAAAGGTAATGCGCACCAGATGGTACAGTGTGAGATTTGCAATTTTCTATATATGTATGCCATTTCAGTGTCCAATATATTGTGCCCAGCATGCACCACCGGAGATATACACCCTATAAATTGTAATGTGGGTTCTCCTGGGTACGGCAGTACCCTACATGTGGCTGTTATCAGCTGCCTGTGCACACAGCAGGGCTCAGAAGGGAATGATGAGGGGATAAGCTGTGCGGAATGCATCAGGGTAAGTAAAACTGGGGTAGATTAAAAATCAAGGGATGTATGATCATTTTTAAAACACTCTTTCATACAGAGCCCTGGTTTTTCGGGACACGTGTCACATTGATATGTTGTGTCCTTCCTTATCCCCCTCTTATAGCAGACTTTGCACCTCTTTTGACATTTTCCCTTCTTGCCAGTTTGGGGAACATCTCCTGGAAAGTGTTGCCCTGGTATGATGCGTGTGGCCTTGCTTCCAGAAGTACTGGGGGCCCCCCTTTTTGAACCCTAAAGATTAGGTTCTTGATAACCACCTCTTGAAATTCCAGGAAAGTTCCTGTCTGGCCTGCACTTCGACGTAGAACGTACGCATTGTACAATTCCATCTGTATGATGTGCACGGCCAGCTTCTTATACCACACCGCATGGCGCTGTAGGGCTTCAGTACCTACTTTAGTCCAGGATGTAGTTTGGTTTGGGGGTCTCTGTACTAATACCTCGTACTGGTTCATGGGTACCGGTGTGGCCATGTATTGTTATTAATACAAGGACATCTCTCTTGTCCTTGAACTTGACACACAATATGTTGCTGCTAGAATGTGCCCTGCTCTCACCCCTTCTGAGTGTTTGCCCAAGCAGAGTCTTAGGGAGGCCTCTCAGATTTCTTCTAGCAGTGCCGCATGCCGCAGTACTTCTGGAAGCGAGGCACTTGAAGACTGAGACGCTGGTATAAAAATTATCCAGGTAGATGTGGTAACCCTGGTCCAGCAGTGGGTGCACCAAATCCCCCACAATTTTTGCATCAACTCCCAGTAATGGGTGTAGCGCCCATGGCCGCGGGACGTCGGGTTCACTCACCTCCCGACGCCCGCAGCCATGGATCTGTGAGCGCTGGCCTCCGTCTCCCTCCTAGGAGATGCCAGCGCTCACCTCCGCTCCGTCCGGCCGGGTCCCGTAGGGTGCGCACGCACGCTCGCGCCCGCTCTTAAAGGGCCAGCGCGCGCACATGAAAACAATGTTCATTAACCCACATGATTTCCTGCCCTATGAGGGTATGTTCACACGGCCTATTTACGGACGTAAATCGGGCGTTTTTGCCCCGAATTACGCCCGAAAATAGCGCCTCAATAGCGCTGACAAACATCTGCCCATTGAAAGCAATGGGCAGACGTTTGTCTGTTCACACGAGGCGTATATTTACGCGCCGCTGCCAAATGACGGCGCGTAAATTGACGCCCGCGTAGAAGAAGTGACCTGTCACTTCTTTGGCCGTAATTGGAGCCGCTATTCATTGACTGCAATGAATAGCAGCGCTAATTACGGCCGTAATTGACGCGGCGTTCAAGCGCCTGCACATGCCGGTACGGCTGAAATTACGGGGATGTTTTCAGGCTGAAACATCCCCGTAATTTCAGCCGTTACGGACCCCCGCCGTGTGAACATACCCTCAGAATGCCCCAGCCCTTCTGATCCTTGCCTGAGCGTTGTTAGTCTTTCCCTGTCTGTCTTTCAAATGGTGCCTTAGTGTCTCCCGTTCCAGCTGTTACCCGTGCCCTGTTACCGTTCCTGTATTCCGCATTGTTCCTGTGCCTACCCGTGTTCAAGTGTCATCTGCCACGTCAAGTGCCATCTGCCACGTCAAGTGCCATCTGCCACGTCAAGTGTCATCTGCCACGTCAAGTGCCATCTGCCACGTCAAGTGCCATCTGCCACATCTAGTGCCATCTGCTCATCGGATACTGCCCGCCACGTCTGGCGCCACTTTCCGCACCTGCCTCCATCCGTGCTGAAGCCACAGTCACCGCCGGACTATTTCAGGTACCTAAGCATTACTGTCTGCTATCTTGCTTTCACATAGACTGTGACCTGGTCAGCTGCCTCCCCGCTACGGCGGAGCGGCCTAGTGGGTCCACAAACCCAGTGTCCGTGACAGTGGGGGAGGCATTCTGGGGGCTGAATACTGGTGTCTTTCCCTTAATATATCCTACATTTGTTGGTATTCCCTGATGCACTCACGCACATCTTTTACATTTTCACGCCATACATTGCCCTCTTACTCGGCATGTACTGGTGGAATTGAAGCCTCCCTTTAAAAGGTACCTAGGACTCATCAATAGAAATACACTCCTCGGGGGTGTATGCTTGGGAAAACCGGGCACTGATAAGGTCTGATTTGGGTCTCAGTTTATACAAACGACCAAAACTGGGGTCATCTCAGGGTGGGCATTATCAGCATAATGTAAGAAGCAAAATATTACCTCATTATTTTTTTTAAGTTCCAGTTCAGTTGTGAAGTTGCTTTGAGGGGCCTATATATTAGAAACCCCTACAAAACACCCCATTTTAGAAACTAGACCCTTCAATGTATTCATAACAGCATTTAGAAAGTTTATTAACCCTTGAGGTGTTTCACAGGAATTTAGAGCAAAGTAGAGGTGAAATTTACATATTTATTTTTTTTGTCAGAAATTCCTTTTTATTCCATTTTTTTTTGTAAAACAGACGGTTTTACTAGAGAAACACTACTCAATATTTATTGCCCAGGTTCTTCAGTTTTGAGAAATATCCCACATGTGACCCTAGTGCGGTAATGGACTGAAGGACCGGCCTCCGAAGCAAAGGAGCACCTAGTGGATTTTGAGGCCTCCTTTTTATTAGGCACCATGTCCAGTTTGAAGAGGTCTTGTGTGGCCAAAACAGTAGAAATCCCCCAAAAGTGACCCTATTTTGGAAACTAGACCCCTTGAGGAATTCATTGTAGTTTTCATGGGGTGCATGCGACTTTTTGATCAGTTTTTATTCTATTTTTAAGAGGCGTGGCGGCTAAAAAACAGCAATTCTACTATTGATTTTTATTAAATTTTGTTTTACAGCATTCACCATGCGCTATAAATGACATATTCACTTTATTCTGCGACGCGATACGATTACGGCGATACCATTTGTTTATAGATTTTTTATGTCTTATGGCGTTTGCACAATAAAATACTTTTTGTAAAAAATAATTAACTTTTTGTGTTGCCTTATTCTAAGAGCCATAACTTTTTTATTTTTCCATCAAGAAAGCCGTGTGAGCCGTGTTTAGGTACATGCGACTTTTTGATCTCTTTTTATTCCATTTTTTGGGAGGTGAAGTGACCAAACAATTGTGATTCTGGTACGGTTTGTTATTATTTTCTTTTACGGTGTTCACCGCACTGGATAAATAACAAAATCATTTCGTAGTTCAGGCCGTTATGGACGCGGCGATACTAATTATGTATAGTTTGTTTGTTTATTTATTTTTATTAATAATAAAGGACTGATAAGGGAAAAAGGGGGATTTTTACTTTTATAACTTTTATTTTCTTATTTTTACACACCTTTTTTTTGAACTTTTTTACACTTTTTTATTTTGTCCCACTAGAGGACTTGAGGGCAGTTGGTCCTAATCACAATTCTAATACACTGCACTACATGCGTAGTGCAGTGTATTAGAGCTGTCAGCTACTCACTGACAGCAAGCATAGTGGGTCCTGACTTTGTCAGGACCCACTAGGCTTCCGTAGGTGGCATAGCCGGACGCCATTATTAGGTGTCCGGTTGCCATAGCAAACATAGCTGCCCGCTATCATGCAGCGGGCCGTCGATGGTGGTTTAACCCCTAAGAAGCCATGATAACTATTGAACGCGGCTTCTGAGGGGTTAATCAGCGGGGACACAGCGATCAGTCCCCGCTATAGGGGCTGTGGCAACTGCTGTATTAGACAGCAGCTGTCACAGCTCCTGTATGTGTCGGGAGGACGGCCGAATTGGCCAATCCTCCCCTGACATACTATTAGGTAATGGATCGCGAACGCTACAGTTACCATGACCTAATAGTATGTCCAGAAGCGGGAAGGGGTTAATATTGATGGCCTATTTATCAATATTAAAGTCATGGAAAACCACTTTAAATAGTCCATGTTCATGCATTCTGAAAGTCGATTGCTACTATTGTGCTTTAAGGCAAATTTCTAATATATTTATGTGTACTATTAACCCTTTCCAGCCCCAAGACGAAACTATACGTTATGGAGCGGGGGTGAAGTATGAAGCAGGCAGGAACGGAGATGACACTGTTCATGGCCGTTTAACTAATTAAATTCTGCGGTCAATAGCGACGGCGGCATTTAAACCTTTAGAAAGAGGGGGCGCCCCATCCGACAGCCCATCCCCCCCCCCCGTGACGCGATTGCTGAGCACCAATTGTTATCTTGCTAGCCCGGGGGCCTAATGAAGGACCCCAGGTCTGCTTTCTGTTAGCCTCTGCTAAACCGTGCCACTGACAATATAAGGACGCCCATTTTTCAAATCTGACATATTCCACTTTATGTGGTAATAACTTCAGAATGCTTAAACCTATCCAAGCGATTCTGAGTTTGTTTTCTCGTGAGACATTGAGCTTTATGTTAGTGGTCAAATTTGGTCGATATAATCAGTGTTCATTTGTGAAAAATAGCAAAATTTAGAGAAAATGCATCTGCTTTTAAGGCAGAGGGTTATACCACCCAAAATAGTTACTAGTTTACATTTCCCATATGTCTACTATATGTTGGCATAATTTTTTGAACATTCTTTTGTTTTTCTAGGATGTTACAAGGCTTAGAACATAAGCAGCAATTTCTCATATTTTGAATACAATTTCAAAAGCCACTTTTTTTTTGGTACATGTTCAGTTCTGAAGTGGCTTTGAGGGCCTTATATATAAGACACACCATTTTAGAAACTAGACCCCTCAAAGTATTCAAAACAGCATTTCCAAAGTTTATTAACCCTTTAGGTGTTTCACAGAAATTTAAAGCAGAGTAGAGGTGAAATTTACAAATTTAATTTTTTTGTCAGCAAATCTTTATTATTAATTTTTTTTTTCTGTAAAACAGAAGGGTTTACCAGAGAAACACAACTCAATATTTATTGCCCAGATTCTTCAGTTTTTAGAAATATCCCACATTTGGCTTTAGTGTGCTAATGGACTGATGCACCGGCCTCAGAAGCAAAGGATCACCTAGAGGATTTTGAGGCCTCCTTTTTGTTAGATTATATTTTAGGCACCATGTCCGGTTTGAAGAGGTCTTGTGGTGCCAAAACAATGGAAACCCCCTAAAGTCATCCAATTTGGCAAACTCCCCTCAAGGAATTTTTCAAGGGGTATAGTGAGCATTTAGACCGTACGTTTTTTTTTTGTTTTTTTTGCTGCATTTTGTGTAATTAGGCTGTGAAATTGAAAATCCCATATTTTTCCAATAAAAGTTAACATTTTTTAATTTTTACATGGAATACAGGAGAAAAAACACCCTAACATTTCAAAAGCAATTTCTCTCGATTACGGCAATACCCCACATGTGGTCATAAACTGCTGGTTGGACAAACGGCATGGCACAAGAAAGGCAGGAGCGCTATTTGGCATGTAGATTTTGCAGGATTGGTTTCTGGGTGCCATGTCGCATTTGCAGAGCTTCTGAGGTACCATCACAGGGGAAACCCCTTAAAAATGTCCCCATTTTGGAAACTAGACCCCTTGAGGAATTCATTATAGTTTCAATGGGGTGCATGCGACTTTTTGATCAGTTTTTATTCTATTTTTAAGTGGCGTGGTGACTAAAAAACAGCAATTCTACTATTGTTTCTTTATTCCCTTTTTTTACAGCGTTCACCGTGCGCTATAAATGACATTCACTTTATTTTGCGGGGCGATATGATTACGGCCATATGTTTATAGGTTTTTTTTATGTCTTACTGCGTTTGCACGATAAAATACTTTTTATAAAAAATCATTTACTTTTTGTGTTTTATTCTAAGAGCCATAACTTTTAATTTTTCGATCAAGAAAGCCGTGTGAGGGCTTTTTTTTGTGTAACGAACTGTAGTTTCGATCAGGACCATTTTTAGGTACATGCAACTTTTTGATCTATTTTTATTCCATTTTTTGGAAGGTGAAGTGATGAAAAAATTGTGATTCTGGTATGGTTTATTATTATTATTATTTTTTTTACGGCGTTCATCGTGCGGGATAAATAACAAAATACCTTTGTAATTCAGTTTGTTACGGATGCAGCGATACCAATTATGTATAGTTTATTTACACTACCGTTCAAAAGTTTGGGGTCACCCAGACAATTTAGTGTTTTCCATGAAAACTCACACTTATATTTATCAAATGAGTTGCAAAATGACTAGAAAATATAGTCAAGACATTGACAAGGTTAGAAATAATGATTTTTATTTAAAATAATAATTTTCTCCTTCAAACTTTGCTTTCGTCAAAGAATGCTCCATTTGCAGCAATTACAGCATTGCAGACCTTTGGCATTCTAGCTGTTAATTTGCTCAGGTAATCGGGAGAAATTTCACCCCATGCTTCCAGAAGGCCCCCCCACAAGTTGGATTGGCTTGATGGGCACTTCTTGCGTACCATGCGGTCAAGCTGCTCCCACAACAGCTCTATGGGGTTGAGATCTGGTGACTGCACTGGCCACTCCATTACAGATAGAATACCAGCTGCCTGCTTCTTCCCTAAATAGTTCTTGCATAATTTGGAGGTGTGCACATTGTCCTGTTGTAGGACAGGTTGTAGGATGAAATTGGCTCCAATCAAGCGCTGTCCACAGGGTATGGCATGGCGTTGCTAAATGGAATGATAGCCTTCCTTATTCAAAATCCCTTTTACCTTGTACAAATCTCCCACTTTACCAGCACCAAAGCAACCCCAGACCATCACATTACCTCCACTATGCTTGACAGATGGCGTCAGGCACTCTTCCATCATCTTTTCAGTTGTTCTGCGTCTCACAAATGTTCTTCTGTGTGATCCAAACACCTCAAACTTCGATTCGTCTGTCCATAACACTTTTTTCCAATCTTCCTCTGTCCAATGTCTGTGTGCTTTTGCCCATATTAATCTTTTCCTTTTATTAGCCAGTCTCAGATAAGGCTTTTTCTTTGCCACTCTACCCTGAAGGCCAGCATCCCGGAGTCGCCTCTTCACTGTAGACGTTGACACTGGCGTTTTGCGGGTACTATTTAATGAAGCTGCCAGTTGAGGACCTGTGAGGCGTCTATTTCTCAAACTAGAGACTCTAATGTACTTGTCTTGTTGCTCAGTTGTGCAGCGGGGCCTCCCACTTCTCTTTCTACTCTGGTTAGAGCCTGTGTGTGCTGTCCTCTGAAGGGAGTAGTACACACCGTTGTAGGAAATCTTCAGTTTCTTGGCAATTTCTCGCATGGAATAGCCTTCATTTCTAAGAACAAAAATAGACTGTCGAGTTTCATATGAAAGCTCTCTTTTTCTAGCCATTTTGAGAGTTTAATCGAACCCACAAATGTAATGCTCCAGATTCTCAACTAGCTCAAAGGAAGGTCAGTTTTATAGCTCCTCTAAACAGCAAAGCTGTTTACAGCGGTGCTAACATAATTGCACAAGGGTTTTCAAGTGTTTTCTAATCATCCATTAGCCTTCTAACACAGTTAGCCAACACAATGTACCATTAGAACACTGGAGTGATGGTTGCTGGAAATGGGCCTCTATACACCTATGTAGATATTGCATTATAAACCAGACGTTTGCAGCTAGAATAGTCATTTAGCACATTAACAATGTATAGAGTGTATTTCTAATTAATTTAATGTTATCTTCATTGAAAAAAACCATGCTTTTCTTGCAAAAATAAGGAAATTTCTAAGTGACCCTAAACTTTTGAACGGTAGTGTATATTTTTAATAAAAAGGGACTGCTAAGGTAAAGGGGGATGTCTACTTTTATTACTTTAAAACTTTTATTTTTCTATAACTTATTTTTACTTTTTTACTTTGTCCCACTAAGGGACTTGAGGGCAGGAGGCCCAAATCGCAATTTTAATACACTGCACTACATGCGTAGTGCAGCGTATTACAGCTATCAGCTACTCGCTGATAGCAAGCATAGTGGGTCCTGACAAGGTCTCGCTAAGCTTCTGTAGATGGCATAGCTGGAGGCCATTCTTAGGCCTCCGAATGCCGTAGCAACCATCGCCGCCCGCTCCCATTATCGCGGGACTTCAATGGTGCTTTTACCCCTGAGAAACCGCGATCGCTATTGAACGCGGCTTCTAAGGGGTTAATCAGCAGGGACAACGCAATCGGTCCCCGCTGAAGGAGCTGCGGCAACTGCTGTACGAGACAGCAGTTGTCACAGCTCATAAAAGTGCCAGGAGGGGGGCGGAAGGGCGGTTATTCCCTTGACCTACTATTAGGTCACGGAGCACGAACGCTGTCGTTAGCGTGACCTAATAGTAGGTCATGGAGCGTTAAGGGGTTAATATTGCAGTGTATTGTACCAGTAATCTAAGGATTGCTGGTTCAAGTTCCCTAGAGGGACTAATAAAAAGTGTAAAAAATAGTGTAATACGTTTTTCAGGAGTTCAAATAAAAATTCCTTTACTCATTTTCCCCAATCACAAAAAAAAATAAACAAAATTGCTATCGCTACGTCTGTAAAAGTCTGAACTATTTCAATATAACATTAGTTAACTTGTCAAGTCCGAATTTCAGGGTAGCTTCCTTCTCCCTGTTATTCCACACCGAATAACCACCTCTGTAAATTGAAAGCTGAAGGCATGCCTGAAAAGAAGTAAACCAGCCAAAGAGATGTTGGTACACAGCTATCCTCAGATAGGACAGGAAGCGAACTAACTTTATTCAGAACAAAGAAACACAGGAAAATACACATGCCCCCTCCCTAGGGATGTGGGAGTGCCCAAGCCCCCACCGGCTTCTCAGCTGCAAGTTCTTCTGTACACTCTTTTTGCATTCCAGAGGGCGGTGTCTTCCATAGGTGTGTCCGACATGAACAAAGAACTTGTTATATATCAGTATATTACACAAAGAACTGAAATGTATATACATATGTGTGAGGATATTTTTGCAAACAATATACATGGTAATGATCCCTGACAGTCCCCCCTAAAAATATTATTACTCTATCCCTGAGTCTTGCCTAGCACCCTACCACTGACCACTCGAACCAGGCAGGTAGGGGTTTTGGATTTCTTCACCAGCTTGGGACGAGCTACTCCTTATAAGTAACCCCCCTTTGTACCTGGACTTCCAAAGTTTCTCAATGGTCCTATCTGTCCCTATTCTCCTCAGTATACAGGATGGTTGTCTTGATATAATCTACAAGCCGCTGCTGGTTGTAATATATATAATTAATCCAGTCTACATTTTTATTAATGGTAATAATTGTCGCACTGTCACTTACTGTCCTAATGGGACTTTTACCCCTGCAGACATAACAGGTCATGGGCAGCACAGTGACCTTCACCTCACACCTTCACATAAAACTTCTCAGATTGTAATTTGCAGCACCGTGGCATATTTACACACATTATAATTATAAACCTCAGACAATATAATAAACAATAGGGCCTCAGCTAATAACATAATGCTATCACCAATCTCATGCTATCACCCTCAGCTTTCGGGTCCCATCAGTTCATTGCCAGTCCTGTACATCATCGTCCCCTTTTTTTCCTGTCTGCTGCTCTTCACTGACTGTCACCCTCAGGGTAACCCACAGAATTGTGGAGTCAGACTACATTGGTGTCCAGTGGGGGAGTTATTATTACCCCCTCCTAGCCACTTACTTATCAAAACACTTGATACTGCTGACGGATTCACTCAGGTCTTTGGTCTTTACTTTGATCTTTGCTGATGTCATCAGGACTTGGTTTGGTCCTTCTCATCTGTCAGACACCGTCTCCTTCAGTTTACATCACCGTGCTGTACATAACACCTCATGCTGTGAGCCTGGGATGAGATCCCACGTAGACGGAGTAGTGGAGTTGTATTGTGACTACCACCAACCCTCCGCATCTGTCCTCTTCCTCCAGTTACTTGCCTGGGCGGCTGCTTAGAATTGTGACACTGCCGTCAGTTCATGATAAACGCGTTGTACTGGCTCAGGCTGTGCCTGCCGCATCTCAGTGATGGAGTTCATCATGTTAAAAGTCTTTTAGTTCTTGTTTACTGCCACTTGCTGGGGACCCCCAGCTCTGGTCAATTGTTAAAATAAATACTAATCTGGTGATAACATCATCCGCATACATTATAAACGTTGTTCTAAGTACATACAATAATGTCAGGCCAACAATTGCAAACAATATACATGGTAATGATCCCTGACAAACTCACACGGTGAACGGCGTAAAAAAATAATAATTTTAAAACACCGGAATTGCTGTTTTTTTTGGTCACAGTGATCCAAAAATCGTATGTACCAAAGAATTACTAATAAAAACTACAGCTCGACCCGCAAAAAATAAGCCTTCATGCCGCTCAATCGACGAAAAAATAAAAAAGTTATGGCTCTCAGCATTTGGACACATAAAACAATTTTTTTTTAACAAATAGTTTTTTCTTTGTGAAAGTAGTAAAACATAAATAAACTATATAAATTATATAGTTAATTATATTATATAACATTTTTTTTCCCGTTTCCCAGTTCATTATATGGTACTTTAAATAGTGGCAATAGCAACTACAATTCCCCCGCAAACAATAATCCCTCACACCACTCAATTGATGGAAAAATTTAAAGTAATGTCTCTTGGAAGGCAGGGAGTGAGAACCTAAATTGTAAAAAAACGAAAAAATGGATGGATCTTTAAAGAGTTAAACAATAATGTGTTAGGGTATGTGCACACGCTAGCTTCCTTTTACGTCTGAAAAGACAGACTGTATTCAGGAGGAAACAGCTGCGTCGTTTCAGACGTAAAAGCTCCTCCTCGCATTATGCGAGGCGTCTTTGACGCCCGTAATCTTGAGCTGTTCTTCATTGACTTCAATGAAAAACGGCTCAATTTACGTTTCAAAGAAGTGTCCTGCACTTCTTTGACGAGGCAGTCATTTTACGCGTCGTCGTTTGACAGCTGTCAAATGACGACGCGTAAATTACTGGTCGTCGGCACAGTACGTCGGCAAACCCATTCAAATGAATGGGCAGATCTTTGCCGACGTATTGTAGCCGTCTTTTCAGGCGTAAATCGAGGCATAATATGTCATAGTGACATGTCAGAACTTTTGATGGGTGTGGTCTGGGTGCTGAGACCCCCACCAATCGCTAAAACGAATATACATTACCTCCAGCCAGGACGTGATGTGTATTTAGAATCCTGACACTTCGCAAATACAAACCCGACACTACAGCACAGGAAGCGTAATCTCGTTTGAAATGACAGTTTACAGCGTAATCTCGCGAGATTACGCTTCTTGTGCTGTTGTGTTGGGATTGTATTAGCGAAGTGTCAGGATTCTGAATACACATCACGTCCTGGCTGGAGGTAATGTATATTCATTGTTAGGACACTGCAGTAATGTTATAGTGTGTTTATGTGGCTGCACATAGTGATATAGCTATATCGCTATGTGCAGTGTAAATGAATGTAGAGAAGTGTATGACGCTGATTGGTCAGCGTCATACACTTCTCTCCACAACGCCCACTTGGCTAAAAAGTAAAACAAGCCCAGTTGTCCATTGAGAAACTCATTAGCATAAAGCTAATATAGGTTATAACTCTGTCAAAAACTATAGTTTTTCTAAATAAAAAACACTGCTGTAATCTACATTACAGCGCCAATCACATAATGTACAATATAGGCCACTTATAATGTGGTGACAGAGCCTCTTTAATAACATTTAATCAATAAGTTATGTATAAATCAGAATAGTACCATTAAAAAATACAACTCATCCTGCAAAAAACAAGCCATCATAAGTCGACAAAAGAATAAAAAATGTATGGCTGTCTGAAAGCGGGAACACAAAAATAAAACAAATTCATGCAGGCCTTAACGCCGGAACAGGCTTAGTACTTTAGGCAGTGATTCCCAACCGGAGTGCCAGGTGCTGTGTGTACCGTCCCGGGATGCCGCGACACTCCGCTCATCGACTGCAAAAAATGTTTTTTTTTTTTTGCTACAAGCCCCGCCCCGACGCTTACACTAACTATGCTTGTAGCAGACGTGACGTATGCATGTCTGCACCACTTCCCACTAGAAGAGCCTGATGGAGGAAGAGGAGCCATTAACGCTGGGCAGGGTAAGTATTTCTTATATAGTTTGTTAGAAATTGTGTGAGAACTGGAGCAAGGGAAATGCTGGAAGTTGTAGTTCTCTTCTCTTATACCTCCTACCTGTAATGTCCTCTGATATCACATAACAGTCTGGACATGCTGGAAGTTGTAGTTCTCTCTTATACCTCCTCCCTGTTAAACTGTAATGTCCTCTGATATCCCTTTTTAACAGTCTGGACATGCTGGAAGTTGTAGATCTCTTCTCTTATACCCCCTCCCTGTAAATGTTCTCTAATATCACATAATAACAGCCTGGACATGCTGGAAGTTGTAGTTCTCTCCTCTTATACCTCCTCCCTGTAATATCCTCTGATATCCCTTAATAACAGCCTGGACGTGCTGAGAGTTGTAGTTCTCTCCTCTTATACCTCCTCCTTGTAATGTCCTCTGATATCCCATAATAATAGCCTGGACATTCTGGGAGTTGTAGCTCTCTCCTCTTATACATTCCTGTAATGTCCTCTGATATCACATAACAGCCTGGACATGCTGAGAGTTGTAGTATTCTCCTATACCTTCTCCCTGTACTGTCCTGAAATATCCCATAATAACAGCCTGGACGTGCAGGGAGTTGTTGTTCTCTCCTCTTATACCTCCTCCATGTAATGTCCTCTGATATTCCATAATAACAGCCTGTACATGCTGGGAGTTGTAGTTCTCTCCTCTTATACCTCCTTATTTATTCCTTCCCCAGGTGTAAGCACACTTTCTGTCTGTAATGGTTACTTTACTAGAGGGGCTGATGGTCATTTTACAGGGGGGGCTGATGGTCATTTTACTGCGGGTGACTGAGGCTGGTGGTCTCTTTACTGGGGGGGGGCTGATGGTCTCTTTACTGGGGGTGCTGATGGTCATTTTACTGTGGGGGTTGATAATTTTACTGTAAGTGGGGGTCTGATGGTCACTTTACTGGAGGGGCTGATGGTCACTTTACTGGAGGGCATACCACCCAACCCTCCTGGATCCGGCGGGACAGTCCCGGTTTCTCACCCCTGTCCCGCCGTCCCGGCGGTCTGCAAAATGTCTCGCTGGGCGTTGCATCCAAACAGCTGATCGCTGCTGACTGCAGCAGCGACCAGAAGAAGGCAGGAGTCTTGCGGCGGTGTTCTCACTGCGATCGATGCCGTCCCGGAAGTGGACCAGTCCAGTCACCTGACCTGTCATCTGACCTCACCGGTCAGGTAACTGGACTGGTCCACTCCCGGGCCGGCATCGACACCAGTGAGAACGCCGCTGCAAGACTCCTGACTTCTGACGGTGAGTGACGTCAAAAGCAGAGCGGAGAGTAGCAGCAGTAGGGCTGGCTACCTCTACCGCTCTCCGCTCTGGCGGCAATGTGGCACCTACAGGGGGACTGTGTGTTGAGCTATTTACAGGGGGGCTGTATCTGGCGCTATCTACAGGGGGGCTGTGTGTGGCGCTATCTACAGGAGGCTGTGTCTGGCGCTATCTACAGGGGGGCTGTGTCTGGAGCTATCTACTGGGGGCTGTATCTGGCGCTGTCTACAGGGGGCTGCATCTGGCGCTATCTACAGGAGGCCTGTGTCTGGCGCTATCTACAGGGGGGCTGTGTGTGGCGCTATCTACAAGGGGGCTGTGTCTGGCGCTATCTACAGGGGAGCTGTGTCTGGCGCTATCTACAGGGGGGCTGTGTCTGGAGCTATCTACAGGGGGGCTGTGTGTGGAGCTATCTACAGGGGGGCTGTGTGTGGCGCTATCTACAAGGGGGCTGTGTCTGGCGCTATCTACAGGGGAGCTGTGTCTGGCGCTATCTACAGGGGGGCTGTGTCTGGAGCTATCTACAGGGGGTCTGTGTCTGGCGCTATCTACAGGGGGGCTGTGTCTGGCACTATCTACAGGGGGGGCTGTGTGTGGCGCTATCTACAGCGGGGCTGCGTCTGGCGCTATCTACGGGGGGCTGTGTTTGGAGCTATCTACGGGGGGGGGGGCTATGTCTGGAGCTATCTACAGGGGGCTGTATCTGGCGCTATGTACAGGGGGCTGTGTCTGGTGTTATGTACAGGGGGGCTGTGTCTGGAGCTATCTACAGGTGGCTGTGTGTGTAGCTATCTACAGCGGGGCTGCGTCTGGCGCTATCTACAGGGGGCTGTGTTTGGAGCTATCTACAGGGGGGCTGTGTCTGGAGCTATCTACAGGGGGGCTTTATCTGGTGCTATGTACAGGGGGGCTGTATCTGGAGCTATATATAGGGGGCTGTGTGTGGAGCTATCTACAGGGGGGCTGTGTGTGGTGCTATCTACAGGGGGCTGTGTCTGGCGCTATCTACAGGGGGGCTGTGTCTGGCGTTATCTACAGGGGGCTGTGTCTGGCACTATGTACAGGGTGCTGTGTCTGGAGCTATATAAAGGGGGGCTGTATCTGAAGCTATCTACAGGGGGGCTGTGTGTGGCGCTATCTACAGGGGGGCTGTATCTGGCACTATGTACAGGGGGGCTGTGTCTGGAGCTATCTACAGGGGGACTGTATCTGGAGCTATCTACAGGGGGGCTGTATCTGGCACTATCTATAGGGGGCTGTGTGTGGCGCTATCTACAGGGGGCTGTGTCTGGAGCTATCTACAGTGGGGCTGTATCTGGAGCTATCTACAGGTGGCTGTATCTGGAGCTATCTACAGGGGGTTGTGTGTGGAGCTATCTACAGGGGGGCTGTGTGTGGAGCTATCTACAGGGGGCTGTATCTGGTGCTATGTACAGGGGGGCTGTGTCTGGTGTTATGTACAGGGGGGCTGTGTCTGGAGCTATTTACAGGGGCTGTGTCTGGAGCTATCTATAGGGGGCTGTGTGTGGAGCTATCTACAGGGGGGCTGTGTATGGTGCTATCTACAGGGGGGCAGTGTCTGGCGCTATCTACAGGGGGGCTGTGTCTGGCGCTATCTACAGGGGGCTGTGGCTGGCACTATGTACAGGGGGCTGTGTCTGGAGCTATATACAGGGGGGCTGTATCTGGAGCTATCTACAGGGGGGCTGTGTGTTGCGCTATCTACAGGGGGCTGTGTCTGGCGCTATCTACAGGGGGCTGTGTCTGGCACTATGTACAGGGTGCTGTGTCTGGAGCTATATAAAGGGGGGCTGTATCTGGAGCTATCTACAGGGGGGCTGTGTGTGGCGCTATCTACAGGGGGACTGTATCTGGCACTATGTACAGGGGCGCTGTGTCTGGAGCTATCTACAGGGGGACTGTATCTGGAGCTATCTACAGGGGGGCTGTATCTGGCACTATCTATAGGGGGCTGTGTGTGGCGCTATCTACAGGGGGCTGTGTCTGGAGCTATCTACAGTGGGGCTGTATCTGGAGCTATCTACAGGTGGCTGTATCTGGAGCTATCTACAGGGGGTTGTGTGTGGAGCTATCTACAGGGGGGCTGTGTGTGGAGCTATCTACAGGGGGCTGTATCTGGTGCTATGTACAGGGGGGCTGTGTCTGGTGTTATGTACAGGGGGGCTGTGTCTGGAGCTATTTACAGGGGCTGTGTCTGGAGCTATCTATAGGGGGCTGTGTGTGGAGCTATCTACAGGGGGGCTGTGTATGGTGCTATCTACAGGGGGGCAGTGTCTGGCGCTATCTACAGGGGGGCTGTGTCTGGCGCTATCTACAGGGGGCTGTGGCTGGCACTATGTACAGGGGGCTGTGTCTGGAGCTATATACAGGGGGGCTGTATCTGGAGCTATCTACAGGGGGGCTGTGTGTTGCGCTATCTACAGGGGGCTGTGTCTGGCGCTATCTACAGGGGGCTGTGTCTGGCACTATGTACAGGGTGCTGTGTCTGGAGCTATATAAAGGGGGGCTGTATCTGGAGCTATCTACAGGGGGGCTGTGTGTGGCGCTATCTACAGGGGGACTGTATCTGGCACTATGTACAGGGGCGCTGTGTCTGGAGCTATCTACAGGGGGACTGTATCTGGAGCTATCTACAGGGGGGCTGTATCTGGCACTATCTATAGGGGGCTGTGTGTGGCGCTATCTACAGGGGGCTGTGTCTGGAGCTATCTACAGTGGGGCTGTATCTGGAGCTATCTACAGGTGGTTGTATCTGGAGCTATCTACAGGGGGTTGTGTGTGGAGCTATCTACAGGGGGGCTGTGTGTGGAGCTATCTACAGGGGGCTGTATCTGGTGCTATGTACAGGGGGGCTGTGTCTGGTGTTATGTACAGGGGGGCTGTGTCTGGAGCTATTTACAGGGGCTGTGTCTGGAGCTATCTATAGGGGGCTGTGTGTGGAGCTATCTACAGGGGGGCTGTGTATGGTGCTATCTACAGGGGGGCAGTGTCTGGCGCTATCTACAGGGGGGCTGTGTCTGGCGCTATCTACAGGGGGCTGTGTCTGGCACTATGTACAGGGGGCTGTGTCTGGAGCTATATACAGGGGGGCTGTATCTGGAGCTATCTAGAGGGGGGCTGTGTGTTGCGCTATCTACAGGGGGACTGTATCTGGCGCTATGTACAGGGGGCTGTGTCTGTAGCTATCTACAGGGGGCTGTATCTGGCGCTATCTATAGGGTGCTGTGTTTGGAGCTATCTACAGGGGGCTGTGTGTGGCGCTATCTACAGGGGGCTATATCTGGAGCTATCTACAGTGGGGCTGTATCTGGAGCTATCTACAGGTGGCTGTATCTGGAGCTATCTACAGGGGGGTTGTGTGTGGAGCTATCTACAGGGGGGCTGTGTGTGGAGCTATCTACAGGGTGCTGTATCTGGTGCTATGTACACGGGGGCTGTGTCTGGTGTTATGTACAGGGGGGCTGTGTCTGGAGCTATTTACAGGGGCTGTGTCTGGAGCTATCTATAGGGGGCTGTATGTGGAGCTATCTACAGGGGGGCAGTGTCTGGCGCTATCTACAGGGGGGCTGTGTCTGGCGCTATCTACAGGGGGCTGTGTCTGGCACTATGTACAGGGGGCTGTGTCTGGAGCTATCTACAGGGGGGCTGTGTGTTGCGCTATCTACAGGGGGACTGTATCTGGCGCTATGTACAGGGGGGCTGTGCCTGTAGCTATCTACAGGGGGGCTGTATCTGGAGCTATCTACAGGAGGGCTGTATCTGGCGCTATCTATAGGGGGCTGTGTGTGGAGCTATCTACAGGGGGCTGTGTGTGGCGCTATCTACATGGGGCTGTATCTGAAGCTATCTACAGGGGGGCTGTATCTGGAGCTATCTGCAGGTGGCTGTATCTGGAGCTATCTACAGGGGGGTTGTGTGTGGAGTTATTTACAGGGGGGCTCTGGTGGATGATTTTTCCATTGACCGGTATAAGAGTTACACAACTGGAAAAAAAAATCCCCATCATTTAACTCTCCTACCTGTCAATTGAAAAGTCATCAACCACAGGGTCTCCCTCTTGACTTTCATTGTTCTCAGCCTTTTGGTTTGTCCTGCAGCTGCTGCTATGGTGATGAGAAAATGTTATACCCAAGATAGGAAAAGTAACATAAAGACGATATAACCGAGCTGCAGTGACAAGGTGCGCTTGTTATTTGCAGAAGGATCTGGCTGTGATTTGATGTGTTGATGCAGGATATTGGGCGTGGTTAGGGGGCATGGCTTAAATGTCCCTCTTTTCTGAATTCAAAAGTTAGGAGGTATGGTAACACATACTTCAATATTAACGTAAAAGAAACCAAAAACCCTAAACCATGTTTAACCTTCCTAATTTCACTAGAGGGAGCCAGAGCTTTTGTTATATATTTCCCGGGTCTTGTAGCATTGCAACAATGTAGGCTATCCAATCATTTCTGTGGGGTTTCAACAGCATGAATATAAGTCCTGGTCTCAATTTAACCATTTGATTGCTAGGTGAAGTTTGATGTCAATTGCAAAATATATATTAAAACCTGTTACGTATTGAGGCAGTTTTCTTTCTGACAAGCTGTTTACTGTAGCAGGCATGGAGCTTGATATGGACGATATGGAGGTAAAGATAGGGGAACAGGATGCAGAATGCAATGTTAGAAGAGAGATTAAGAAAAGGAATTCGAAAGAGATGAAAAAGAGGTTAAGCAAGGTTAAAAGTCTTTGTTGCAGTATGCAGTATGCAGGCTCTGTTCAGAGAAGAAAAAAACATAACACTCAAATTCAGAGTTAGATTTTTTTTTCCCCTTAAGGATGGAGGCACCAAAGCTAAGCTATTATCTACTATTGTTTAATAAACACTCCTACAAAGCAAAGAACTAGAACATAGACAATGTACTACTCCCCTGGCACAAGGCTGACAATTTCTGTTCAGCCAGTTTAGCTTCGTAGGGTCCTGAGGTGAAGAGGACTGAAAAATCGCCATTAAGCTCAGACAGTACAACTGGGTGAGGAAAATTCAGAGGAAATTTGTTTAAGTTGTTTGTCTCCGCCACGGCAAGTGGGGGATGGCTCAGTGAGGTGAACGAATGTAGGAAGTGTGCATGGCTTAGTGGTGGATGAGCCTTGTATAGTTTCATTATGGGATACCTATATCCTACCTGACATTTTGCTTGCCAAGGGTCAGCAGTGGGAAAAAGAAGGTCGGTAAGTATTCCAATTTGATTAAAGTGTTAGCAACATACAGTATGCCATTGCATGAGTGGCATATGTGTAGCTTGTGTCCAATGGATGAGTGGCATCTGTGCAGTCTGTTCCAATGTGTGTAGCGCGTGTCCAATGCGTGAGTGGCGTGTGTGCAGTATAAGTTCAGTGTATGTGTGTTCGTTCAAGTGGAGCCTTTGAGGCATGTTCCAATGTATGTTGCGTCCAGCCAATGTGTGTGTTATGTGTCCAATGTGTGAGTAGTATGTGTGCAGCATGTGTCCAGTGTGTGAGTGTGTGTCATGTGTCCTAAGTGTGTGTAGTATGTGTTCAGCATGTGTACAGTGTGTGGTCTATGTCAAATGTGAGTGTTACGTCCATGGCCGGGGGTCGCCGTTCTAACTCACCCCCTGACGATCCCGGCCATGGACATCTCTCTGCTCGGTGTACTCCTCCTCCTGGCAGACGCCGGCACTCTCTTCTGGGTCCTCGTGCTGTTTCCCGCAGGGCGCGCGCGCCCGCGTGTGCACGGCCTTAAAGGGCCAGTACGCGTCCAGCTGTCAAAATCAATTATCAGCCCAAATGGCTGCTGGACTATAAAAAGGGGCTCTGCCCACTGGTTCCTTGCCTGAGCATTATTGTATACCCTAGTCTGTCTTGCTAAAGGTCTCCCAGTGTTTTCCAGTTCCCAGTGTTAACCGTTCCTGCTGCCTGTACCCTGCATCCCGTACTATAGTTACCTGCTGTGAAAGCCAAGTCGTGTCTTCCGCGGCGTCACCTGCTGTGAAAGCCAAGTCCTGTCTTACCGCTGCATCCGCGGCGTCACCTGCTGTGAAAGCCATGTCGTGTTCCTGCCACTGTCTACATTGCCTCAGGTACCCATTCTGAACTATAGACATTGTTTTGTACCGTGTTGGCCAGCTGCTACCCCGCTATGCGGTATGGCCCAGTGGGTCCACAGCCCGCGCCGTGACAGTGAGAGTGTGTGGGTGTCATGTATCCCATGTGTGAGTTGTATGTGTTCAGCACGTGTCCAGTGTGTGGTCTGTGTCCAATGTGTGTGTGTGTTATGTGTCCGATGTGTGAGTAGTATGTGTGCAGCATGTGTCCAGTGTGTAGTCTGTGTCCAATGTGTGGGTGTAATGTGTCCGATGTGTGAGTAGTATGTGTGCAGCATGTGGTCTCTGTCCAATGTGTGGGTGTAATGTGTCCGTTGTGTGAGTAGTATGTGTGCAGCATGTGTCCTGTGTGTGATCTGTGTCCAATACGAGTTCATGGGTGTCATGTGTCCGATGTGTGAGTAGTATGTGTGCAGCATGTGGTCTGTGTCCAATGAGTGGGTGTCATGTGTCTGATGTGTGAGTAGTATGTGTGCAGCATGTGTCCAGTGTGGGGTCTGTGTTCAATGTGGGAGAAGATTGTGTGCAGTCTGAATTATGGCAATTATGGCATTGTGAGTAAAAAGTATGTAGTAAGAATACATTTGTTCAGTAATATATTTGCATTTCTATGAAGTAGAATATGATTTATAGCTGCACTCCAATCTTTATTAGCACATAAAGATCACAGTTTTTTTCATTGTAAAGACAGGAGTGCCGCTGTAATTCTTCCTTTACTACAAGTTGGACCTCAAATCAAGGGCTCTAGGGCTTGTACCCGCACATTTCAATGGTGCTGCTATATACACTGATCAGCCATAACATTAAAACCACCTGCCTAGTACTGCATTTGTCCAAGATATGATATGTGGGTGCTGTAGGTAAGTGCTGCACAGCTCCTCCTGTACAGAAGGAGCCTAGTTTATTTATAGATGTGTTTGGTGCCACTGAGAGGCAATGTGTGTGGCAAGCAGCCGGGAAAAAAAGGTGACGAAGAGAAAGCTGCGGGTCCAACAAAATAGAATTTAGCCGAGCTGGTGAAAGCCCAGCGGTGCATTAGCTGCCGTTATTGTTGGGCAGGGCGAAAGTTGTCATCCAGGAGTTGCCAGGCAGGGCGAAAACTGCCATACTGGACTTGTTCTACATATCACCGATTTGGACAATGAGTCTTGCACCTTCATCGTGGTTATGTATTTTATATATATATATATATATATATATATATATATATATATATATATATATATATACACACATATACATGTGTGTAGGAGGGGTTCCAGCCCCCATGCTGTGGAAGGTGTCCCACTCCCCACATATACCAGACCAGTTATGGGGGTTCCAGCCCCCTTGGGTGATAGGGGTATCAACCCTCTCCATACCCACGATATCGTAGGGGTCCCAGCCCCCTTGTACGATAGGGGTAATAGCCCCCTTCCCAACGGTGGTCACAGGGGTTCCAGCCCCTTTCTGTTTCCCCCCTTTTGTCAGCCCTTTGGTGTCTGTCTACTCCCCCCCCCCCTTCCTCCTATTTGTGTAGGAGGTTGAAGCATTGTTTGTTAGGGTATGTGCACACGAGAACTGTCTTTTACGTCTGAAAAGACAGACTGTTTTCAGGAGAAAACAGCTGCGTCGTTTCAGACGTAAAAGCTCCTCCTCGCATTATGCGAGGCGTCTTTGACGCTTGTAAATCTTGAGCTGCTCTTCATTGACTTCAATGAAGAACGGCTCAAATTACGTTGCAAAGAAGTGTCCTGCACTTCTCGTTTGACAGCTGTCAAACGACGACGCGTAAATGACAAGTCGTCTGCACAGTACGTCGGCAAACCCATTCAAATGAATGGGCAGATGTTTGCCGACGTATTGTAGCCCTATTTTCAGACGTAAAATGAGGCATAATATGCCTCGTTTACGCCTGAAAATAGGTTGTGTGAACCCAGCCTTAATTATTATTGTATAATGCCTGTTATATCGTTAGTGACCACTAGATGGTGGTAAAGCAGTTGCAGTGAGTTGCTGGACAGATTACACTTGACATGAAAACGGGTGTAACGGGGTGTAAGGGGGAGGAGCTAAAAACGGAACAGGGGGGATGAGCAAGTGGAGAGGGGGCAGCCATGTTGAAGGAGAGAGAGAAGGAGCATGAGATATGAGCTCAGGGAAGGGATATTGAAAGTTAAAGTAAACAGCAAGAAAGAGAGAACAGCAGGATAAGCAGCTCCAGACTGGTGTGAGGAAAAGAAGAACCTAGGAGTCATATCCAGCAGACTGCTATCTGGTACCCTGAGCAAGAGACTGGGAGCAACGGTGACCAGGCTGCTGCTATTACACGAGAGAAGCACCCTTGGATCAACAATCCAAAGAGTGGACTAACTGGACACTGCACATACTGCCAAGGTGAGCCGTCAGCCTATTACAGAACCCCTGCCAGGCCCGCCGCTATTACCCTGTAGCGTCCGGAGACGCGTAAAGGACAGAGACTGATATCAGGCGGAGCCATTGAAAGATAAATAGACTGTTGAACTTATACTCTTGCTGATTTCATCTGTTTATATGGTTATTGATTAGGTAAAGATTTATAAAGAATACCAGAGTAGTGTTGTGGTGTCCACGTTTTAGTTCCATCTAACATATATATATATATATATATATATATATATATATATATATATATATATATATGTAGAGAAGGGCACAGACTTACCTCCTGCACAGAAACCCTTTGCTGTTAGTGTTCACCCTTGCCCTTCTACAAATAGGCATAGGTATACAGTAAATTAGATAAGTAAAAGAGAATTGTGAAAAAAATATATATATAAAAATTTGCAGAACACTCTTCCTGCGAGAGTATAAGCTAAACGAGAAAACACATACTATAAACACCTAAGCACTTTGGTTGCAAGGAAATTTGTGTGACATATGTTATGTTGTGCCAATTAGTCTTAAGAACGTGGTAGAAATTTACAAGTCAGGTTGCGGAAGATTGTAATGACCCTGGAGATAGGGGTCCCATGGACAAATCTGCTGAGTCTTAGTTGAGGTCTGGAATCACAGGTGGTGTTTGCTATGGCAAGGATGTTTGGATAGCCAGGACACTTTTATCTTCCACATTCGCTCCAAAGAAGGAACATTCATTGGATTAGACATACAGGTTTTTCTAGGAGACTTGTGATAGACAAGCTTTATTGAAGTAGTTGAAATTATAATTCTGAAGTGCGTCTGTAGTTTGGCTGTTGCCATAGATTAACAGTTGTTGATCAGCAGTGTACATGGCAATGGAAATAATAAGGAAAAATAGCTAAGGCCCTT
Source organism: Rhinoderma darwinii (assembly GCF_050947455.1). Classification (NCBI taxonomy): domain Eukaryota; kingdom Metazoa; phylum Chordata; class Amphibia; order Anura; family Rhinodermatidae; genus Rhinoderma; species Rhinoderma darwinii. The sequence continues at coordinate 361,879,039 of NC_134688.1, forward strand.
TTACACTTGCCGATAAGCAGCCGCTGCAGCGAGCGCCGATCAACGAGACATCGTAGACCGGTGCTCGTTTGCTCCTGTCACACGGAGCTATGGATGGGGATGAGCGGTCGTTACTCTGATCGCTCATCCCCATACATTATCATCATGTCGGCAGCGTATCTCCCTGTTTACATAGCGAGATGTGCTGCTGACAACGATAATATTTAACTTTTTTAAAACAATACGACCAGCAGATGATCGAGAGTTTGCTCGTTCATCTGCTGATCGTTCCCCTGTTTACACAGGGCAATTATCGGCAACGAGTGTTCTATGAACGCTCGTCTGCCCGATAATCGTCCAGTGTAAAACCCCCTTTAGAATCGGACATTTTAATGGATATTTATCTTGTTTAAGGTCAGTTTAAGGATCTATAGTTACAGCTGTAGGCACTACATATGGATGCGCCCTAAAATTCTAATTGTTCAACAAACCTGCTTTTGGAATAGCAGGAATACTAAAAGAGGCAAAAATAAATAAAATTAACATACTCCCATTTCCTTGCTGCTTTCTAAACTCTACTGCCTGAAGCATGTCCCTAATATGTCAGTATGCTAAATGCAGCTCTGTCAAGATGTTCAAATACATCGGTCAGTTATTTCTCAAAATTTCACTGCAGGTCTAACATATCACATATTATTTTCCAACTCCAGTACATTTAACTAAGGTTCTTTTTATATAATAACTAAAATTAAGGCATGCTTATGTGTAATTTACCCATCAGCTATAGATAACCAGGTGGGGTATTTTAGTGCAGGTTATTCTAATAACTCATTAGAAAATACACACGCCACTAAATCTCTGAATCCGGCCACTTCCACACAAGTATATTGTGCTTAGTATTTTGCATCAGTATTTATAAGCTAAAACCAGGAGGGGAACTTACACAGAGGAAAAGTATAATGGAAAGTTTTGGACCCACTCTTGGGTTTGGCTTGCAAAAACGTATGCAAAATATTAACCTTAAGGGTATGTTCACACAGGGCGGATACGCTGCATAAAAGCACACAGCATATCCGCCCTGGACCCAGCAGGGAATTTCCGGCCGAAAAACCACACACATTTCTGGTGCAGATTTTCAGGCGGAGTATTCACTGCGGAAAACAGCAGGTTAAAAATAGTTTATACTTACCCGTAATCATGGCAACGCGTCCTTCCGACATCCTGCAGTCCGGCCTCCTGGGACGACACTTCATTCCATGTGACCGCTGCAGCCTGTGATTGGCTGCAGCAGTCACATAGGATGAAACGTCGTCCCAGGAGGCCTGGGTTACAGGACGTCAGAGGGGTGCGTCACCATGACTACGGGTAAGTATAACCTTTATTTTCCTGAGTTGCAATTTTTGCGGCGGAAACGCAGCTTTTCCACCGCAAATATCGCATTATCTGCTATTTGTTACAGGTTTTACCTCCCCATTGAATCCAATGGAGATAACCCGCAACAGGAAACCAGCGATTCCGCAACATAAATTGACATGCAGCGGATTAAAATACTGCACCACAGGTCAATTTATGAACGTTTTTTCAGCAGATCTGTAGCGTCCATGGCCGCGAGCCGTCGGGTTTACTCACCTCCCGACGCCCGCAGCCATGGATACGTGAGCGCTGGTCCCCATCTCCTTCCTAGGAGACACCAGCGCTCACTTTCACTCCGGTCTGCTGTGTCCCATAGGGTGCGCGCACACACTCGTGCCCGGCCTTAAAAGGCCAGCGCGCGCACAAAGGAAATCGTCATTATCATCAACTGCCATGATTTCCTGGTCTATCAGAAGGTCCCAGGCCTTCTGATCCTTGCCTGAGCGGTGTTAGTTTATCCCAGTCTGTCCTCCAAATGATCCCTTAGTCTTTCCCGTTCCAGTCATTACCCATACCATGTTACCTGTTCCTGTGTCCCGTACTGTTCTTGTTGCTGTGCATACCAGTGTAGGAGTCGTGTCTACTACACATGCTGTCGTTTGCCACGTCCAGTGTCTTCTGCCACGTCCAGTGTCTTCTGCCACATCGGATACTTCCCACCACGTCTGGCGCTACCTGCTGCACCGGCCTCCATCCGTGCTGAAGCCACAGCCACCGTCTGGACTAGTTCAGGTACCCAAGCGTTACTATCTACTATTGACTTTCATATAGACTGTGACCTGGTCAGCTGCCCCTCTGCTACGGTGGAGCGGCCTAGTGGGTCCACATACCCTGTGACCGTGACAGTACGCTCAGGCCATGGAACCCGCTGGCCAGCCCAAGACCGCAGTCCAGAAGATACAGACGGAGATGCATGACCTACGCACACGTCAGGATCAACTCCTTGAGGCTGTGAATTCTATCCTGTCCATCTGGATCTACTCACTGTTCCACCTCCGGTTCTTCCTCCTGAAGCTGTTGCTGTGCCACTGCCCATTGCTCCTCCTGTTTGTTCCGGATCCACAGTTCCTCTGCCTCTTTCTCCTCGTTACAACGGTGATCTCAGAGCATGTAGAGGATTTATTAATCAATGCACGGTTCATTTTAGGCTATGGGCTCATCTCTTCCCCTCCGAGGAGGCCAAAGTGGCGTTTATTATCTCCATCCTCACTGGCAAGGCCCTCGCATGGGCGAACCCAATCTTGGAGCAGCAAGTACCTCTATCCTCGGACCTAGGCTTGTTCCTGCAGTCCTTTCGTGTCGTGTTCAAGGAGCCAGGTTGAACACCCTCTGCCGCAGCCACTCTGTTGACCCTCAAGGGCTCCACAGTAGGGGAGTATGCTATCTCCTTCCGTACCCTAGCAGCCGAGCTGGCATGGAACAATAAGGCACTTGTGGCAACCTTCTGCCAGCGTTTGTCTTCTCACATCAAGGACGAACTGGCAGCCCGCGACCTTCCTTCTACCTTGGATGCCCTCATCCTGTTAGCCACCCGGGTTGACATGAGAATCCGGGAGAGCACTCAAGAGGTTCGACAGGAGAGCCGGGTCCACAGACCAGCACCCTCGGTCCAGAGACCACTATTGCCTTCCCCTAGTGCGCTACCTGAAGAACCCATGCAGGTAGACTGAGTCCGGTTATCTGAACAGGAGAAGCAGCGCAAATGCTCCTCTGGACTATGTATGTATTGTGAGTAAACCTACAAAGAACCTCAGAACAAGGTAGAGCAAAAGGGAAGTCCCCAAATAGCCTCAGAAGCAACCGAAAAAGCGCAAAAGCGCAGGGGACATGACATCCCAATAGAGTATAAAGATAACTACCATATATTGTAAAAAATATACATCTTTATTGATACATAACAATACATGGTATCACAATAATAAATATAATAAGAATAAGGCCTCATTTACACGAGCGTATTATACGCGCGTGCGACGCGGGTGCTTTTCACGCGTGTCGTACGCACCTATAATAGTCTATGGGGCTGTTTAGACGATGCGTGAATTTTGCGCAGTGCGCGTGCGTTGCGTAAAACTCACGACATGTTCTAAAATCGTGCGTTTTTCGCGCATCACGCACCCATTGAAGTCAATGGGTGCGTGAAAACCACGCATGCCGCACGGAAGCACTTCCGTGCGAACTGCGTGATTCGCGCAAGAGCTGTCAAACTCCTGAATGTAAACAGAAAAGCACCACGTGCTTTTCTGTTTACAAACATCCAAACGGAGTGTCAAATTCGAGATGAGCGCACCGAACTTCACCGGGTTCGGCAAAACTCGTTTTGACCGAAACCGGTAAAAAATGTTCGGGTACGCGACGTCAGGAGACAGTCTCTGTCCACGGTGCTGAAAGCGTTAAACTGGTTCAGCACCATGGACAGTGACTTCCGCTCCGAAAATCCATGAACCTGTAAAAAAAAAAAGACGTTCTGACTTACCGATAACTCCGGTCCGACCTCCCGGGATGACAGTTAAGTCCAAGTGACAGCTGCAGCCAATCACAGGCCAAGCACAGGCTGCAGCCAATCACAGGCTGCAGCGGTCTCATGGACTGCGGCGTCATCCTGGGAGGTGGGGCCGGATGACGAGAGAGGGACGCGTCACCAAGGCAACGGCCGGGAGACCGGACTGGAGGAAGCAGGCAGTTCATGGTAAGTTTGAACATCTTTTTTTATTCACAGGTTGGTGTATATTGTGATCGGCATTCACTGTCGAGGGTGCTGAAAGAGTTACTGCCGATCAGTTAGCTCTTTCAGCACCTTGGACAGTGACTGACGTCGACTAGCCTCATCTCTATGATGGCGGCTGCGCGAAAATCACGCAGCCGCGCATCATACACGGATGACACACGGAGCTGCCAAGTGCCTTTTGCGCGCGCAAAACGCAGCGTTTTTTGCGCGCGCAAAACGCACACGCTCGTGTAAATGAGGCCTAAGACAGATCATATATCAAGAGAAGTAGCGATCGGGTATAGATGACAACATACCATAAGGAAAACAAGAGACGACCAATCTCAAAAACGTCCCAGTACTAGCATACCATGAATACAAATGTAGCAAGCTGCCAATAAGGCAAAACATACAAAAAGTGACTATATCTGTAAAGAAGATGCCGGATGCAAAATATGCATAACAGACACCCACTGAAAATAAGAAGCGCATATACAAACAAACATTAGTACATACCCCATGTAATATATAAAAGGGACAACATACCTGTGGACATGGTAGAAGCAAGGGATGTGAAGAGATGGCACAAAGACGACTCGATGCGCGTTTCACCTGCGACCGGCTTCGTCAGGAGGCTGACTATTATTAAAAGCAGGGGGATTATATAGTAGCGCTGGCATAAAAAATTCATTGGTAGCACCTGTGGACTGCACATACAAGCGGCGCTCAGAAACCATGATGCAAACACTGCATCACCAGAAAGCGCCAGGTTGTCCACGTCGTGACGGTGCGTCTCATCACATGACGATGTACGCACGTCACTATAGTAACGCAAACAAACAAATGAGGCACTCCGGGATGCAGTGCCCACAGCGCTTGCGCTGATGAGCGTCTGTGCAAATAGAGCACAGAGTCTATCAAGGGATAGATAGAAAAACAGGAATCCAATATGTACACACTTGATTGAATAATGCTGCATAATGAATAAGGTTGACATACAATACCCAAAAAAACAGAAAATAATAATAAATAAGTAAATTTATATTATTAAATATACATAATAAATAAAGAATGTATGGACAAATATGAACAAATAAAAAAGACGAAAAACATATATGTTTATCAAAAACTAACGAATAATATAAAAAACAAATATATGAAACGTATATTAATACAATATGATGTCAAATCAATACATAATGGATCGTTTTCATGTAATATATAATTAGATACATAAAATGCAAATAATAAATATATTGAATAAATAGATAAATAAACAACAATATATGAATATATGCAATAGATGACATAGAAATATATATATATATGAATAAAAAATATAATGTGAAAGTGAAAAAAATGTGAAAAACTAAAAAATAATGGAAATAATAAAAATAAATATAAATAATAAAAAGAAAAAATAATAATGAAAATAAATAAGTATAAATATGAAAAAATGGTGTATGAAGAAATATAATATTTATATAACAAAATAAATATTAATAATTATATAGTGTGAACATAAGTGTAAAGCGTGAATGAATTATATAATGCAATAAAGTGCAAAAAAATAAATAGCTGTAATAACGCTAAAAAGAGCATTAATGTTTGCCAAACCAAACAACCGTGTATGATGCATACATAAATATATAATTCACATATGAAAAATAAATAATAAATAAAAGAATTTTATTTATAATAAATAATATAAATGAAAAAAATATATATATAGTATATATAAAAATAAAAAATAGAAATAAATAAACAACAAAAAACAATAGTAGCAATGGGCAGCATGTCCAAGAATGCTCGTCAATCGCAGTCTATATGGAGAAGATGTGTACATCACAGGATAAGGTGTAGTAACAATGAAGCCAGCAACACTAAAATCCAAAACACTAGGAATAGAACAACAAAATATAAATATAAACAATCCCCCTGAACTAAAATTCGCGCTGGTTGTGACAATTTACAAAAAAGGTTTGAAGCTAGTGGCCTCATTAAGGCCAAACGGTGTGGTGGTATTTAACAAAGTGATCCACTTAATTTCTTTTTTCAGATGGGCTTTTCGAATATCACCACCCCTACAGCCCAGGTTTACCCTATCAATGCCCCGAAATCTTATACCACTAGGGTCACAGAAGTGATGTTGATAGAAATGCCTGGGAATCGGCTGTAGTTGGTCAACGTCTTTAGCATTACTCGCTGTACGAATCTTGCTAACGTGTTCAAGTACACGTGTCTTAATAGGCCTACTAGTCATTCCTATATAGATCAAATCACAGGGGCATGTAGCAAAATAGATCACAGCCTCCATTTGGCAGGTTATGTTAAACACAATCTTATATTCCCGATCTTTTTTGGAATCATAAAAGGAAGATGAACGTATAATATATTTGCAGGCGACACAGCTACCACTGAGCATCTAGAATCTTTTCTTTCTTCTCTGAATGAGAATAATTTAAACATCAGGCTTACGTGGAAGTTCAGTAGGTCATGTGTGGAATTTCTTGATGTCTTGATATCGAAGGATTGTGATAACATTGTCTCTACAGACATTTTTAGGAAGGAGACTTCGACCAATGCACTTCTCCATGCCACCTCTTTCCACTACCCAAAAGTCAAGTAGGCCATTCCTACAGGCCAATTTTTAAGGGCTCGGCGTATCTGTTCTAACATGAGTAAATTTGAATACAAAGCATCAGATATGTCAGCACGTTTTCGTGATCGTGGATATAATCAGAGGGATATAAGACGTGGGTATTTGAGAGCTAAACAACACCACATGAGGGATTACTGGTAAGTAAACCCAAGTCTAATGAGACTTTTGATCCTAATGTTAGGTTTATTACAACCTTCAACTCTCAATGGGTTGAAATTCGTAAAATTATGCAGAAACATTGGAACGTGCTTCTTACGGATTTAGATCTATCTACCTGTCTGCCCAAAAATCCCTCTATTACTTGGAGGAGATCGAAAAATCTGCGTGACCTTTTGACATCTAGTCACTATATCTCCAAGACCCAAATGAGTCCATTTGGTAGTCGTGGCCCACCTTGGGGATCATTTAATTGTGGTAGCTGTGCCGCCTGCAAATATATCATACGTTCATCTTCCTTTTATGATTCCAAAAAAGATCGGGAATATAAGATTGTGTTTAACATAACCTGCAAAACGAAGGCTGTGATCTATTTTGCTACATGCCCCTGTGATTTGATCTATATAGGAATGACTAGCAGGCTTTTTAAGACACGTGTACTTGAACACGTTAGCAAGATTCGCACAGCGAGTAATGCTAAAGATGTTGACCAACTACAGCCGATTCCCAGGCATTTCTATCAACATCACTTCTGTGACCCTAGTGGTATAAGATTTCGGGGCATTGATAGGGTAAACCTGGGTTGTAGGGGTGGTGATATTCGAAAAGCCCATCTGAAAAAAGAAATGAAGTGGATCACTTTGTTAAATACCACCACACCGTTTGGCCTTAATGAGGCCACTAGCTTCAAACCAAATTTTAGTTCAGGGGGATTGTTTAAATTTATATTTTGTTGTTCTAATCCTAGTGTTTTGTATTTTAGTGTTGCTGGCTTCATTGTTACTACACCTTATCCTGTGATGTACACATCTTCTCCATATAGACTGCGATTGACGAGCATTCTTGGACATGCTGCCCATTGCTACTGTTGTTTTTTGTTGTTTATTTATTTATTTCTATTTTTTATTTTTATTATATATTATATATATTTTTTTTCCATTTATATTATTTATTATAAATAAAATCTTTTTATTTATTATTTATTTTTCATATGTGAATTATATATTTATGTATGCATCATACACGGTTGTTTGGTTTGGCAAACATTAATGCTCTTTTTAGCGTTATTATAGCTATTTATTTTTTTGCACTTTATTGCATTATATAATTCATTCACGCTTTACACTTATGTTCACACTATATAACTATTAATATTTATTTTGTTATATAAATATTATATTTCTTCATACACCATTTTTTCATATTTATACTTATTTATTTTCATTATTATTTTTTCTTTTTATTATTTATATTTATTTTTATTATTTCCATTATTTTTTAGTTTTTCACATTTTTTTCACTTTCACATTATATTTTTTATTCATATATATATATATATATATTTTTTTTTTTTCTATGTCATCTATTTCATATATTCATATATTGTTGTTTATTTATCTATTTATTCAAAATATTTATTATTTGCATTTTATGTATGTAATTATATATTACATGAAAACGATCCATTATGTATTGATTTGACATCATATTGTATTAATATACGTTTAATATATTTGTTTTTTATATTATTCGTTAGTTTTTGATAAACATATAAGTTTTTCTTCTTTTTTATTTGTTCATATTTGTCCATACATTCTGTGGGCACTGCATCCCGGAGTGCCTCATTTGTTTGCGTTACTGTAGTGACGTGTGTACATCGTCATGTGATGAGACGCACCGTCACGACGTGGACAACCTGGCGCTTTCTGGTGATGCAGTGTTTGCATCATGGTTTTTGAGCGCCGCTTGTATGTGCAGTCCACAGGTGCTACCAATGAATTTTTTATGCCAGCGCTACTATATAATCCCCCTGCTTTTAATAATAGTCAGCCTCCTGACGAAGCCGGTCGCAGGCGAAACGTGTGTCCAAGCGTCTTTGTGCGATTTCTTCACGTCCCTTGCTTCTACCATGTCCACAGGTATGTTGTCCCTTTTTATATATTACATGGGGTATGTACTAATGTTTGTTTGTATATGCGCTGCTTATTTTCAGTGGGTGTCTGTTATGCATATTTTGCATCCGGCATCTTCTTTACAGATATAGTCACTTTTTGTATCTTTTGCCTTATTGGCAGCTTGCTACATTTGTATTCATGGTATGCTAGTACTGGGACGTTTTTGAGATTGGTTGTCTCTTGTTTTCCTTATGGTATGTTGTCATTTATACCCGATCGCTACTTCTCTTGATATATGATCCGTCTTATTCTTATTATATTTATTATTGTGATACCATGTATTGTTATGTATCAATAAAGATGTATATTTTTTACAATATATGGTAGTTATCTTTATACTCTATTGGGATGTTATGTCCCCTGCGCTTTTGCGCTTTTTAGGTTGCCTATGTATGTATTGTGGCCTTAAAGGTCATTTTGTGCGTCAATGCCCACAGAAATCGGGAAACTCCAGTACCTAGGGTTGGTTGGAGAGGCAATTCTAGGTGGAACGTCTCCAAACGTTAAAACGTCTTCCAAATTATCGATTCCTGTGGCCATCGTCTCCGGAGAGACATCACATCCCTCCTCTGCCTATCTTGACTCTGGAGCGGCTGCTATTTTCATCCAGCAGGATCTAGTGGATCGTTTACGTCTAACCACAGTCCGTCTGGAGAGACCCCTGGCGGTTGCCTCTGTGAATGGTCTACCATTGCCCGATCCGATTATGCTCATCACGGAGCCATTGACACTACGGGTCGGAGCTCTTCACTCAGAACATATCACCTTCCTGGTACTACCAAAGGCTATCAATCCTATCCTGCTGGGTCTGCCATGGCTCCGCTTACACGGAGGTATTCTATATCCAGTATTGACGTATATATGGATGTTATTGATGAAACAGGTTTTCTGTTTGGCCTGGAGTTTATAGGTATAGATATCACTTGTGTGGTTGTTGTATGGGAACTCGGCCCATGGAAGAGTCTGTACCCAGTTATCGTGCTGTGAAGAGATGAAGTGGCAGAGATAATTCTCCATGATCTGGTTGATATGGAAGACATATATAGACAACAATACTAGAAGTGTAAATAACCATAGTACAAGCAAAGCACTAACCAATATCAAAAAAATATCTTTTTTGTCCAGTGTGTACATATTTAGTTTACCGTTAACTGTTGAGGTATTCTTGTACAGTATTGTCAATACCTTGACAATACACTGTTTGATTCCATGGATGTATAATATGATACATTTGTTGCTCCTAGATACTACTACCACATTTTTATTATCAAAACCACAAAAAAGGCCAAACTTACTAGGTAGGTGGGTGGGTGAAAACCCGTTCCCATTAGGACGCAGACGGGTCAAAGAATGCTGCAGAAGGAGTGTGCATTAAATAGTGATAGCCCCTCCCACTGGTCTTGAGGGGAGTGGCGAACTAAGTGCTCAAAGGTGTGCGATAAATGAGTGTCAGTGTAGTGCTAGGGTGTGAATGGATGGTAAAAAATAAATATGTATGTATGAAAGTGTCAGAACTGTGTAATAATGTAATAAAAATAAATAAATAAATGTGATGAATAGGGGTCAGTGCTGTGAATAGTACATGGGGTGTCAGTACTATGTGTAATACGTGGAGGGATAATGTGCTGGTCGTCAGGCATGGCGTATCTTGCCGAATAACAGCCTATTTGTAACGCCGCTAGTGTTAGCTAAAGCGGGCTGCTCTGCATTCCAAACCAAACGCCAGCACATCATGCCCTCCCAGCATATAAGACCCAGCTGCGTCCTGAAAAAAAGTGTAGTATACGTAGTAAGAAATATCCATGAAACATGGGGTATTAGTTGTTATTTTGGCCAAAATACGCAAAGCTCGCAACCCAACGTCAAGGGTCCCCAGTGCCTTGCGAGTCCCTAACCAGAACTTTTCGTTCCTAATTTAAAAACACAAACAGAAAAAATGGGACATAGATATCATCAAAACCACAAAAAAGGCCAAACTTACTAGGTAGGTGGGTGGGTGAAAACCCGTTCCCATCAGGACGCAGACGAGTCAAAGAATGCTGCAGAAGGAGTGTGCATTAAATAGTGATAGCCCCTCCCACTGGTCTTGAGGGGAGTGGCGAACTAAGTGCTCAAAGGTGTGCGATAAATGAGTGTCAGTGTAGTGCTAGGGTGTGAATGGATGGTAAAAAATAAATATGTATGTATGAAAGTGTCAGAACTGTGTAATAATGTAATAAAAATAAATAAATAAATAAATAAATGTGATGAATAGGGGTCAGTGCTGTGAATAGTACATGGGGTGTCAGTACTATGTGTAATACGTGGAGGGATAATGTGCTGGTCGTCAGGCATGGCGTATCTTGCCGAATAACAGCCTATTTGTAACGCCGCACACTCCTTCTGCAGCATTCTTTGACCCGTCTGCGTCCTGATGGGAACGGGTTTTCACCCACCCACCTACCTAGTAAGTTTGGCCTTTTTTGTGGTTTTGATGATATCTATGTCCCATTTTTTCTGTTTGTGTTTTTAAATTAGGAACGAAAAGTTCTGGTTAGGGACTCGCAAGGCACTGGGGACCCTTGACGTTGGGTTGCGAGCTTTGCATATTTTGGCCAAAATAACAACTAATACCCCATGTTTCATGGATATTTCTTACTACGTATACTACACTTTTTTTCAGGACGCAGCCGGGTCTTATATGCTGGGAGGGCATGATGTGCTGGCGTTTGGTTTGGAATGCAGAGCAGCCCGCTTTAGCTAACACTAGCGGCGTTACAAATAGGCTGTTATTCGGCAAGATACGCCATGCCTGACGACCAGCACATTATCCCTCCACGTATTACACATAGTACTGACACCCCATGTACTATTCACAGCACTGACCCCTATTCATCACATTTATTTATTTATTTATTTTTATTACATTATTACACAGTTCTGACACTTTCATACATACATATTTATTTTTTACCATCCATTCACACCCTAGCACTACACTGACACTCATTTATCGCACACCTTTGAGCACTTAGTTCGCCACTCCCCTCAAGACCAGTGGGAGGGGCTATCACTATTTAATGCACACTCCTTCTGCAGCATTCTTTGACCCGTCTGCGTCCTGATGGGAACGGGTTTTCACCCACCCACCTACCTAGTAAGTTTGGCCTTTTTTGTGGTTTTGATGATATCTATGTCCCATTTTTTCTGTTTGCACATTTTTATTATGTGTTGTTTTATATTGTATTTTTTTTTATATTGGTTAGTGCTTTACTTGTACTATGGTTATTTACACTTCTAGTATTGTAACCACACAAGTGAGTCCACCACTTCCACTCCATTTCACATTGTATACGGTCAACATCCTAAAGTCCCTCTTCCAGTGTCGACCACATCTCAAGTACCCGCTGGTGACTCTGCATATGGGGACTTCCTGCAAATCTGGCAACAGACCCGGTCCTCTATTTTGCTGGCAGTCGATCGCATGAAGCGAAAGGCAGATACAAAGAGAAGAGAGTCGCCTCAGTATCTTCCAGGTACTAAAGTCTGGCTGTCCTCTCGGAACATTCGCTTGAAGGTACCCTCATACAAGTTTGCTCCCAGGTTCCTTAGTCCTTTCGAGATTCTGCAACAGATCAACCCTGTCTCCTATAAGCTGCGGCTGCCTCCTACCCTCAGAATCCCCAACTCCTTCCATGTGTCCCCCTAGAAACCAGTGGTCCTGAACTGCTACAGCAAGACTTCTAGTTTCACAGTTGCTTCCAGCGGTACTTCTGACGTATTAGAGGTAAAGGAGATCCTGGACTGCAAAAGGGTAGGAGGAAGGACTTTCTATTTGATGGACTGGAGAGGGATTGGTCCTGAAGAGAGGTCCTGGGAGCCAGAAGAGAACCTCAGTGCTCCTGCTCTTATTAAAAAGTTCCTCTCTCGCTCTGGCCCCAAGAAGAAGGGGCGTAAGAGGGGGATACTGTAGCGTCCATGGCCGCGGGCCGTCGGGTTTACTCACCACCCGCAGCCATGGATCTGTGAGCGCTGGTCCCCATCTCCTTCCTAGGAGACGCCAGCGCTCACTTCCGCTCCGTTCTGCTGTGTCCCGCACAAAGGAAATCGTCATCATCATCAACTGCCATGATTTCCTGGTCTATTAGAAGGCCCCAGGCCTTCTGATCCTTGCCTGAGCATTGTTAGTTTATCCCAGTCTGTCTTACAAATGGTCCCTTAGTGTTTGCCGTTCCAGTCGTCACCCGTACCCTGTTACCTGTTCTTGTGTCCCGTACTGTTCTTCTTCCTGTGCATACCAATGTTGGAGTTGTGTCTACAGCATCTGCTGTCGTTTGCCACGTCCAGTGTCTTCTGCCACGTCCAGTGTCTTCTGCCCCATCGGATACTGCCCGCCACATCTGTCGCTACCTGCTGCACCTGCCACCATCCGTGCTGAAGCCACAGCCATCGTCTGGACTTGTTCAGGTACCCAAGTGTTACTATCTACTATTGACTTTCATATAGACTGTGACCTGGTCAGCAGCCTCTCCGCTACGGCGGAGCGGCCTAGTGGGTCCACATACCTTGTGACCGTGTCAAGATTGTTTGTTCAAATCTCATCCACTCTGCTACTGTATTACGCTGTGGATTTTCTGCAATGAAATATGTTTCGGAAAATACGCAGTATTTATGCTACGTGTGAAGATCCCCTAATACTGCTGTTGGAAAGTGGTCTAATGGAAAGATTTGTATTTATTTTGTGGTTTCGACCCACTCCTAGTTTTTGACTCGCATACGTGTTGTATACGTGCTCCTTTAAAAATTACTACAGAGGAGAGCTAGATATATATATTATACCAATTATATCTGGGAGAAATCAATCTTTCTATAGGTCAGATCACTATGGTTCTCACCAGATTTTTCATCCTGTTAAAACAACCACTTGTTTTTTAAATCTTTCTTTGATGACAGATTCATTTGGATCCGTTTCCAAATGGATTTATTTTTTATTTGTTTGCGTTAGCCCTTTTTAACGGATCAATTTAATTTAACTGAAACTGATGCAAAAAGTGTTGCTAAACTGAAGCACAAGGAATGTAACCTTACATTTTATTTCAAAGGATCCGTTAGCCGGATCAGAAAAAAAACTTTACCTTTAGTTTGGCTTCCTTTATATTTTTTAACAGATACGTATTTTTATGTATTTATTTATTTTCCTTTTTTTTGGACGCAGAAAGTGAGGTGCATGCGCAGTAGGAAGAAAATTATCCATTAAATGGAATAATTTAGGCTCTGTTCACTCTGCATCGGAAACTCCGTTAGGGGCCTCCATCGCAGTTCTGTTGAGAAACAATGCTGTTCTATTTCTTTTGGTAAAACGACGGATACTGTCACCAAAAGCCGACCAAACCCATTAAAGTAATTGGATTCAATTGGCCGCCGTTAGAGTGTGCGATGCAATGGCTCCGGCACTTCTGTTTTTTCGTTATGTTCCTATGACAGAACAGAAGTACAGAAAAACTTAGCGCAGATGTGAATGGAGATTAACGAATACCCACGGAAGACAATTCGTTTGTATCCGTCATCCATTGACTTGATGTTAATAAAAACCCTGGAAAGCTCCTTTTCGTCAAGTTTCTGTAATTTTGGACAGAAAAATAGCGCAGCAGACTATGCTATTGTTTCAGACAAAAATACGGAAATCTGACAGAACGGAGCTAAACTGAGCACAACTAAGGCTAAAAAAAATATTTGAAATCAATGGGTACTTTGACGGAAACATTTTTTCCCATTTTTCTGTGTCTATGACAGAACAGGATTTCGGAAAACACAACGCAGATATGAACAGAGCCTAAAGCTGTTCATTTAAATTGCAAGCTTTTTGAAAAATAAAGATGTCAAACAAGATGGTGCAACAGGAAGCCTATGCCATTGATTTGCATAGTACAAAAAAAACTGATCCAGAAAACAGGATAGTGGCTCAAGGAGAGAAATTTTCCCTGAAGAACTTCAGTACGATTTTTTGTTGATTGTTGGCTAGCCAGAATACTGCATGACAACCCCGGTGGAAACCGTCATGTCGGGCATGTGGGGTGTCACCCAGGTACCTCAGAAGCAGATTGATTTTTGCGACTTGTCAGGAGGATGATTCAAAGACCTATATTTACAGGTGATCTTTTGATGTTAGGTAGAGACATTGATGGTATTTCTCTCCGATATACCATCAATGTCCAACCAGTGGGGGTCTGAAAGATGGCCTACGACTGTAATGTGCTGTGCCTTTGAATAAAGCAGAGAAGTACCGACAGGAGACTAAGCGTCACAACGCTTTTCTAGTGCCACTGCCACTTCGTCCTAGCAATTGGCCAATGTCACAGCAGTCGGACGCCCACCAATTAGACATTAATGGCATATCCTAACTATATGCTACCAATGTTTGTAATGAGACATTCTCTTTAAATATAAATAATTTAACATCAATGTTCCACCATCAAATATCATAAGTAAGAGCTTTCATTCTTTCTTCTAGAATTTTTTATTTTTTGTTTGACAATTGCGCCTTTTGTTGTATCTGTCTATGACAAAAACAGAACAATTATTGTCTCTCTGTCCCTCAGGTTTCCAGGCTCACAATAAGGCCCAATCTGTAACCTCTACCATATGGCTATGTACTGTGTCACATTAAACTAACTATTATAGATGTCTAAAGGGAGAAGGGGCTAAGGTTACACTTCCATTTAGCTGATGAATGTTCACTGTAGAATATAATCATAATTGATGATTTTGTTGAACTCATCATACTGCAGTATCATTTTGTATTTACAGTGGACGTCTTATGAATACTGCTTTCTGTCATGTTATAGTATTGCACTTTAAGGCTGGTGACTGCTTTTTTTTTAATAAAAGATTTGAAAACATATTGAAGTTTAAAATCTTTTCTTGATCTAGGAATCTGTACAAAGAACTGTAGGAATTTTGCCAAACATCGTTTCATTAAAATATCCTTTAGGTTTGTCTGTCCCACATCCCGAGTCACAGACATGGATCAATAGATATATAAACAATTCTGTCAGTGGTGTTTTCATATTAGACTTTATCTTTTTTTTTCTTCGTTTTTAATAGTCTGCATGCACAGGCATCACATTTAAACTAAAATATTTAAAAATAAAAAGAAGAAAATTTGTTTGGGAATAATGATATTTCCTGTAAATGTTTTTGCTACAAAATCAGTTCCATTCAGGTGCTTACTATTTAATACTCTCTATCAAATCGCTAACATCTAAAAGTGTAACTAAGCGTTCAACAAACTTCTGACTTGTCATAGTGGCATGTCATACGTTTTGATTGGTTTGGTTCCGAGCACTGAGACCCGCACAAATAGCTAAAATGAAGCTGGAGAAGTGCTCGTATGATCGCTGAGCCGCTTTGTTTCTGTTCGGCTTTTTCTGGAAATCGATGTAGCGGTGTACGGACTCAATAGAAAGTCCATGAGTCTGCTACATTGGCTTTCCGGAAAAAGCCAAACAGAAACAAAGCACTCACATGATCCGCCAATCAAAACTTCTGACATGTTACTATGACGTGTCAGAAGTTTGTTGAACTTTATTTACCCTTTAAGTACAAAAACACAAATGTAATATGTTTCCTTAAAGGGATCACCAAGCCTTATGTGAATTACATTTTCTGCTACAACTCCTCATTATTTTAAGATCTGCGTTTGCTGTCGGTAAGTGGAAACATTCTTGTTTTCATTCAGTGGCTGAAAACACATACTGCGGCCTCATGCGCATGCAAAGTATGGGAGCACGGCCTGTAAAAAATGGAAAGTAGGGCAAGCTCCATATTTCCCGGCACGGTTCTACGGCACAGACACCCTTCTGTAGCGATACGGAAAGGTGTCCTCGGCCAATAGAACCGGGCGGGTCCGTAATTGCGGACCATATTTCGGTCCGCAATTGCGGAGATTTTTGACGGTCGTGTGCATGGGGCCTAAATGTATAAAATGTTGGTATTTTCCTCATCTTAGGAAAAAAAAAAATCCTTCCTGACTCCAAATATGATGGAATAAATCCCTTGATCAGCAACCCAATGACTATAATCAATGTCATTGGATATCTCAGCATATAGTGGCTCTGTTAGGTATTTTAACCTCTAAATTTGTTTATCAAATGTGTTTTTGTTGTTTTTTTTCAAATTCAAAGTTTTATTATGTTTTAGAAACAGGTAATAGCATATAAGCAATGCACATATAAAGAAAAAGCCAAAAGAAAAACAGAGGAGTAAACTCCCATTAGAGAGGTGAGAACCACATCCTGTCAATAAGAGGGAGTACCCAACAGCATTATTAATAAACAATACAGTAGAGGTCAGTGGCAATGAGAGGTAGAGTCTCGCCTCATTTCTCACCGCAGTCTGGCATACTCCAATATCTGTTCAGATTCAGTCATAAGATGTGAGACATCACCTTAAACAAAAGGGGGTAACAATACAACACAAAACATAGGAGGTGGGGGTCGTAGTGAACCTCGACTCCAACCTTTGGTTTTGTTGCGACCAAGGAATAGCCGGCTACCCATATGGCGCATACATACTGTATATAGTGAAGGCGGAACTACCAGGCGCAAAACAGAGGGCATCAGCTCACAACAATTGTGTTTTTAGATTCAGTGGTGTATATAGAAGGGCCCATAGGAAAGGTCAAAATGGGCCCCCCATTATAGTGCCTGGTTCTGCCACCCAGGAAAGAAGGGTCTGGTTGTTTTCCCTGCAGCCCCTTACAATGACCCTTGGGACAATCCCACTACATTGTTTTCCTATAGTGCTGTTCCTGTGGAGAGCATAGGTTCTCGAAACTCAGTAGCAAAGAGGAAGGGAATCCTTTCTCCAAATGCCCCATAACAGCGGCATGTATGCTCTTGTTTACATTATAAGCAATGTTAGACAAACCCTTATAGAAAAGCATTGCTATTATTTACAGGGTATGACATGAAATATTTTATATTCAACTGACTTTATAGCTGCAGATATTTTCTAGACAAATCATCTTTTGCATGTCACAAACCCAGGACTGAATTATAGAGTGGGCACATGAGGCATGTGCCCTGGGGCCTGCACCACCTTGCGGACTTGGGGAGCCTCCACCACCCACACCCCCTGCCCAGGCTGGTTCTTCCAATCTGGTTGTTAACAACACAAGAGGATTGGTTTGTGAAACAACTACCAATATACTCTTACCGCTCTGGCAGATACTATTTATATGAATAGAATATACACTGTTTAACTCTGGGATCCCCCCTCTCAAAAAAATGGGGGTCCGCTCATTGCTGCTTGGCAATCCTATTCAACCAGAAAGAAGTGAAGCGTTGACAATGCATGTATTTTGCTCTCTCCATTAAAGTCTAAGGCCACGTTCACACATTCAGGATATTGTCATGATTTATGTGCGGATTCCACCAACATTCTGCTGGCACTGCATGTGAATGACGTATTTTATCAATATCTGCATGGAATTATGAACGCACTGCAGATTTTAAAATTCACATCTATTCATTCTTGCTGTGGATTCTGTGCTGAAAAGTCACACCTTAGAACCATTGAATTATAATGGTGCTATACCACATGCGGATCCGCTGGCCAATCTGCAGCAGAAATCCGCATTACAGTCACGCATTACTGACGCAGACTTTCTAAAAAAAAACAAATGCTTTTACTTAAGAGAAATCTGTGCCGTGTGACCATAGTCTTAGGGAGTTGATGTCTCAGCTGTCTCCATAAGGGCTTATTCAGACGAATGTAAAATACGTCCGTGCAACGCGCGTGATTTTCACGCGCCTCGCACGGACCTATGTTAGTCTATAGGGCCGTGCAGACAGTCAGTGATTTTTGCGCAGCGTGAGTCCGCTGCATAAAACTCACGACATGTCCTATATTTGTGCATTTTTCGCGCATCACGCACCCATTGAAGTCAATGGGTGCGTGAAAATCACGCGCACCACACGGAAGCACTTCCGTGGGACGCGCGTGATTCGCGCAACAGCAGTGAAAAGTATGAATGAGTGTCATAATGATGGTGGCTGCGCGAAAAGCATGCAGCCGCGCACCATATGATCATGACACACGGAGCTGTTAAGTGCCTTTTGCGCACGCAAAACGCAGCGTTTTTTGCGTGCGCAAAACGCACACGCTCGTGTGAATCCGGCTTAACTCCTATAGAGTTCAGTCGAGAGGACCACATGCATATACATCTACCTCTCCTATATGTGGCTGTGACAAGAACTCAGGTGGGGCCTTGGTAGCAGAGATAGTATGGGGGCCTCCACTAAACTTAATCCAGCCCTGCACAAACCAGAAGTGCTAAATATACCAATAGTAAGTGAACGATATTATATTATATTATATAAGTTTATTATATCTGTTTAAGTTAAAAACTACAGTATAATAAACATGCTGGAAGAATTTCATCTTGTGTGATAATAGACTTTCAGTAGTAAATTAGTGTTCCATCACAAATAAACTTCTTGTATTCACTGGAGATTAAACCAACATCTGTTGAATGTCCAATTTTCAAACCAAAATGACTCTGACAAGCATTGTTACTTCCTAGTAATTGCTATTTGCTTCATTCTAATAGATAAAAGCATATTATTGTATATGCTTTCTATATGTTCCAGAGCACTGGTATTTTAGTATTATCCTCCTGAGATGAGTAATTTACACTAGTGATGACACTTAATAATGACTAGCACGCTCCATTGTGTGCCTAATGGTCTGAGCTACCTCCCTTTTGTCCAGTGATTATCAGCTCTTTAATGACGACGTTAAATATCCTCATATCAACAGACCGCACCAGTCCCTATCAAGAGATAGACTAATGAGGGGAAGCTCGATTAATTACTTGACGAGAGAGTAGATTGGCTCAATGCCACATTCATCGTCTGCCTTGAAAAGATATCTTTCTCCTGTTGTTATTTGTATTGTTGCATACTGTGTAAGCAAAAACTAATGAAATAGTAAAGAAAAAGTATTCAAAGAATTGGAGATTAGGCTTCAGAATTAATACTCATATTTTATATCTCTTGCCTGCCAAGAATAATTTAACAAAAGATTTAAAAATTTATCATAGTATTGAAATAAAAAAAGAAAATACGTTGGAGGCTTTTTGTAGTTGATTTACTGACATGTCCTATTGTCACAGGGCCCATAGAGATTGGTGACTGTCATGGGGCCAACAGAGGACAGTGAGCTCTCACGGGGCCAACAAAGAATGCGTTGCCAATGGAATTGGTGTGGGACTAAACTGGGGAGCGGAGTCTAAG
Organism: Rhinoderma darwinii; assembly: GCF_050947455.1. Classification (NCBI taxonomy): domain Eukaryota; kingdom Metazoa; phylum Chordata; class Amphibia; order Anura; family Rhinodermatidae; genus Rhinoderma; species Rhinoderma darwinii. The sequence goes on from NC_134688.1 coordinate 361,899,187, forward strand.
GAATTGCTAGGTTTTCACCCTTTAACCTCCATACAGAGATGTGGACTTGGTCGCTTGAATCCCCATGTAGCTACCCCCAGAGTATTTTCCATTAACAACAGCTGACGTGGACATGCGAGATAAATGACAGAAGACTAGGTGCAGGGTCCATAGTAGCGAAGGTCAGGGCTGGCAGCAGACGGTTACTCACGATTAGCAGAGGTCAGGGCAGGCAGCAGACAGTTGTCACCATAAACAGGCAAAAGGTCAGGGCAGGTGGCAGACAGAACATGGTCAAGTTTAAGTAGGGTTGGCAACAGATAAGCCAGTGGAACAAACAGAAGAGCAGTACTACACCGCATTCCAAATTATTATGCAAATGTTATTTTTCGCTGATTTTCCTAAATAGTCGATGCAAATGACAGTCAGTATAATCTTCAAGCCATCAACCGTTGGAGTATAATGCAAATTTTATTGAACAAATCTCCTAATGATAACAGATTTTTTTTTAGAAGTAAAAAACTCAAAATGCACTCTTTCAAATTATTATGCACAACAGAGATCAAAACATTTTAAAGGTTGTAAAGAGAACTAAAATGGTAATTTGTTGAATTTGCAGCATCAGAAGGTCATATTTACAGAAATCAAAAGCTCTTTCAATAAAAAAAAACTTAACAGGCCAAGTTACATGTTAACATAGGACCACTTCTTTGATATCACCTTCACAATTCTTACATCCATTGAATTTGTGAATATTTGGACAGTTTCTGCTTGAATATCTTTGCAGGATGTCAGAATAGCCTCCCAGAGCTTCCGGGTTTGATGTGAACTGCCTCCCACCCTCATAGATATTTTGCTTGAGGATGCTCAAAAGGTTCCCAATAGGGTTGAGGTCAGGGGAACATGGTGGACACACCATGAGTTTCTCTTCTTTTATGCCCATAGCAGCCAATGACACAGAGGTATTCCTTGCAGCATGAGATGGTGCATTGTCATGCATGAAGATAATTTTGCTACGGAAGGCACGGTTCTTCTTTTTGTACCACGGAAGAAAGTGGTCAGTCATAAACTCCAGAGGTCATTTTCACACTGTCAGGGATCCTAAAGGGGCCTACCAGCTCTCTCCCCATGATTCCAGCCCAAAACATGACTCCGCCACCTCCTTGCTGACGTCGCAGCCTTGTTGGGACATGGTGGCCATTCACCAACCATCCACTACTCCATCCATCTGGACCATCCAGGGTTGCACAGCACTCATCAGTAAACAACACGGTTTGAAAATTTGTCTTTATGTATTTCTGAGCCCACCGCAACCGTTTCTGCTTGTGAGCATTGTTTAGGTGTGGCCGAATAATAGCTTTATGCACACTTGCAAACCTCTAGAGGATCCTACACCTTGAGTTTCGCGGGACTCCAGAGGCACTAGTGGCTTCAAGTACCTGTTTGCTGCTTTGCAATGGCATTTTAGCAGCTGCTTTCCTAATCCTATTAATTTGTCTGGCAGAAACCTTCCTCATTATGCCTTTATCTGAACTAACCCGTCTGTGCTCTGAATCAGCCACAAATCTTTTCACAGTAAGATGATCATTGAAATATCCAATGTTTTCACGCTTTTCAGCAACAGAGAGATCCTTATTCTTTCCCATATTGCTTGAAACCTGTGGCCTGCTTAATAATGTGGAACGTCCTTCTTAAGTAGTTTTCCTTTGATTGGGCACAACTGGAAAACTAATTATCACAGGTGTCTGAGATTGATTACAATGATCCAAAGAGCCCTAAGATACAATACCATCCATGAGTTTAATTGAAAAACTAATAATTAAATGTTTATGACACTTAAATCCAATGTGCATTATAATTTGTAATACGGTGTAGTGTCACGGTGTGTGGGTATGTGGACCCACTAGGCCGCACCGCCGTAGCAGGGAGGCAGCTGGCCAAACAACAGGAAACCTAGAAATACAAAGTTTTGCACAAGGGTACCTGGATAGTCCAGACAATGCCCGCGCTCAGGCACGGATGGAGGTGGGTGCAGCAGGTAATGCCAGACATGGCAGATGACAGCAGGTGCAGCAGGTTGTGCCAGACGTGGTGAATCCCTCTGGACGTGGCAGATGACAGGACGTGGCAGATGACAGCAGGTGCTGCAAGTTGCTCCAGACGTGGCGAATCCCTCTGGATGAGGCAGATGACACAGGACGTGGCAAGGCAACAGCAGGTCTAGTAGACGCGACTCCAACTAGTAGGCACAGGAACAAGAACACAGCACAGGATACAGGAACAGGTAACAGGGCACGGGTAACAACTGGAACGGGAAACAATAAGGGACCATTTGCAAGACAGACTTGGGGATACTAACAATGCTCAGGCAAGGATCAGAAGGGCTGTGGCCTTCTTATAGACCGGGGAATCATGTGGTTGATAATGATGATTGTTTTAGAGTTGCGCGCGCAGGCCCTTTAAGACCAGGCACGAGCGTGCGCGCGCACCCTACGGGACACAGCAGACCGGAGCGGAAGTGAGAGCGCTGACGTCTCCTAGGAAGGAGATGGGCACCAGCGCTCACGGATCCATGGCTGCGGGCGTCGGGAGGTGAGCAAAACCGACAGCCCGTGGCCATAGATGCTACTGTATCCCCCCTCTTATGCCCCCTCTTCTTGGGGCCAAAGCGAGTGAGGAATTTATTAATGAGAGCAGAAGCACTGAGGTTCTCTTCCGGCTCCCAGGACCTATCTTCAGGAACAAACTCTCTCCAGTCCACCAAATAGAAAGCCTTTCCTCCTACCCTCCTGCAGTCCAGGATCTCCCTCACCTCGAACACATAAGAAGCTGGGAGAAACTGTGGAACTAGAAGTCTTGCTGTAGTGGTTCAGGACCACAGGTTTCAGAAGGGACACATGAAAGCAGTTGGGGATTCTGAGGGTAGGAGGAAGCCGCAGCTTATAGGAGACAGGGTTTATTTGTTGCAGAATCTCGAAAGGACCAAGGAACCTGTGAGCAAACTTGTATGATGGCACCCTCAAACGAATGTTTCGAGAGGATAGCCAGACTTTGGTACCCGGAAGATACTGAGGCGGATCTCTTCACTTAGTATCTGCTTTTTGCTTCATGCGATCGACTGCCAGCAAAATAGAGCACTGCCAGGTCTATTGCCAGATTTGCAGAAAGTCCCAAATGCAGAGTCAGCAGCGGGTACCTGAGATGTAGTCGACACTGGAAGAGGGACTCTAGGATGTTGACTGTACACAATGTGAAATGGAGTGGAAGTGGTGTACTCACTTGTGTGATTGTGGTACGAGAACTCGGCCCATGGAAGAAGCTGTACCCAGTTATCGTGCTGTGAAGAGATGAAGTGGCAGAGATAATTCTCCATGATCTGGTTTATCCTCTCGACTTAACCGTTGGACTGGGGGTGATAAGCTGAGGAAAATTCCAATCTCACATCCAGGAGTTTACAGAGAGCTCTCCAGAACTTTGAGGTAAACTGAACCCCCCGGTCGGACACAATGTGAAGAGGCAAGCCATGCAAGCGAAAGATGTGCTGAATGAAGAGACTCACCAGTCAAGGAGCAGAAGGTAGGCCGGTTAGCGGGATAAAATGTGCCATCTTTGAGAACCGGTCCACCACCACCCAGACAGCGTTGCATCCTGCTGAGGGGGGAAGGTCTGTGACAAAGTCCATCGCAATGTGCTGTTATGGGGCGTTGGGTACAGGCAGAGGTTGAAGCAGGCTGGCAGCCTTGGAGTCAGTAACTTTGTTAGAAGCACACACCGTGCAAGAAGAGACAAAGTCCAGAACATCTTTAGGTAGCGTGGGCCACCAGAAGTGATGAGCAATCAGGTCTCTGGGTTTTTACGGACACCAGTGTGCCCAGCCAGTTTAGAACTGTTTGCCCAGCGAAGAATTCTTCTCCTGTTTGCCAACCGAACAAAAGTCCTCCCCGGAGGTATGTCTCTAACCTGCAGAGGATTAGCAGTGGCAATGCAGGACGGGTCTATGATAGTCTGAAAGGACTCCACTGTGTCTTCCGTCTCAAATGATCTGGACAGGACATCTGCCCTCACACTCTTGTCAGCTCGACAGTAGTGGAGCACAATTTGTTTCGGGTGAAGAACAGTGACCACCTGGCTTGACGAGGATTTATTCGTTGACGGACTGAAGGTAGGTAAGGTTTTTGTGGTCGGTGTAGATCAGGATGGGGTGAGCTGCACCCTCCAGAAGATGTCTCTACTCCTCCAGAGCCAATTTGATGGCCAGTAGCTCCCTATCTCCAATAGAGTAATTGCGCTCAGCAGAAGAAAAAAGTCTCGAGTAGTAGCCACATACTACTGCCTTTCCTTTGGAGCTCCTCTGGAACAGCAGTGCACCTGCACCAACAGAGGAAGCGCCCACCTCCAGTTAGAACTGCCGACATACGTCAGGATGATGGAGGATCGAAGCTTGAGGCTAATAAATGCGGACTCTGCCTCTGGAGTCTACACCTTGGCGTTCACACCCTTCTTGTAAAGGTAGAGATGGGAGCCGTCAGAGATGAGAAGTTTGGAATAAACGGCCGGTAGAAATTGGCGAATTCCAGGAACCGCTGAATGGTCCTTAGGCCTTGAGGACATGGCCACTCCAGGACAGCTCTCACTTTCTCAGGATCCATCTTGAGACCTTGATCCGAGATGATGTAGCCCCGGAAGAGCAGAGAACTCCTCTCAAAGATGCACTTCTCCAGCTTGGCATATAAACGATTCTCCCTTAATCGTAGTAGAACTTGACGGACATGCCTCCGATGAGTCGTCGGATCTGGGGAGAAAATCTAAATATCATCGAGATAAACAACAACGCAGTCAAAGAGTTGATCTCGTAAGATATCATTCACGAATTCCTGAAACACTGCGGGAGCGTTACACAGTCCGAAGGGCATCACTAGGTATTCGTAGTGCCCATCCCGGGTGTTAAATGCCATTTTCCATTCGTCACCCTGGCAAATCCGGATTAGGTTATAAGCCCCCCGCAAGTCTAGCTTAGAAAATTTTTGGGCTCCTCGTATGCGATCAAACAGCTCAGATATAAGTGGCAACGGGTATTTGTTCTTAACCGTGATCTGGTTGAGACCACGGTAGTCAATACAGGGTCAAAGGGATCCGTCTTTCTTTTTAACGAAGAAGTATCCAGGCCCGGCCGGAGAGGAAGACTTACGTATGAAACTCCTCTCCAAATTCTCCTTGATATAGGCCGACATGGATAGAGACTCTGGTAAGAGAGAGGATATACTCGGCCATGGGGGAGAGAGGCATTAGGAACCAGTTCAATGCGGCAGTCATAAGTCCGATGCGGAGGCAGCATCTCAGCCTCCCTTTTGCTGAAAACATCTGTAAACTGGGCGGGCAGTCCCGCCAATGACTGAGGCTGGAGAGGCTGGACAGGTTGGATCTACAACAGACAACGATCAAGGCACTTGAAGCCCCATTGGAGAACCTCTCCAGAATTCCAGTCCAGGACTGGGTCATGTAGTCGAAGCCAAGGCAGGCCCAGCAGAATAGGATTGATGGCCTTGGGCAAAACAAGGAAAGAAATCAGTTCAGAATGAAGGACTCCAAACTGGAGCCTCAACGGATTGGTTTTAGAAACGATGGGATCAGGCAGAGGCAGTCCATTTACTGAGGCAACAGCCAAAGATGTCTCCAGGGTAACTGTGGGCAACTGAAGATGATCCACCAGCTCCTTTTGGATGAAGTTTTCCGCAGACCCAGAGTCAAGATAGGTAGAAACCCGATGCATCCTCTCGCCGGATACTAGGGTCACAGGAATAGTCAGCTTGGAACAGAATGCTTTATTAGATACCGTTCCACCTAGGGTTGTCTCTCCAACCAATCCTAGGCAATGGGACCTCTGGGGACACAGACGCACATTATTGCCTCCGAGCATGCAATACAGACAAAGTCCAGAAGTGCATCTGCGTTGTTTCTCCTAAATAGACAATTTGACATAGTTACTCTGCTTAGGATCCTCTGGTCGGATGACTGAGGAGGATAGTAAGGATTGCTGGAAAGTAGAATCCAGCCTAGGAAGTTCTCTCTACTGGAGAACCTCTTGGGAACGCTCCCGGATCCTCATGTCAACCCGGGTGACGAGTAGGATAAGATCGTCCAGGGTAGATGGCAGTCCGCTCGTCCTTTATCCCCGATGACAGTCCCTGCCAGAATGTGGCCACCAGAACCTCGTTTTTCCAGGTTAACTCAGCAGAAAGGATACAGAACTGAATGGCAAACTCGTCCACGGAGAGGTCTCCCTGGTGTAGGGTCAGCAAGGATGCAGCAGCCGAACAAACTCTCCCAGGTTCCTCAAAGATCGAGCGGAAGGTCCGTAAGAAGCACTGCAAGTCACGGGTCTCTGGTCCCTGATGTTCCCACAGAGGATTAGCCCATGCCAGGGCTTGCCAGTAAGGAGAGAGATCATGAAGGCGATTCTGACGTCATCCAAAGAGAAGGACCTGGCATGAAGTCTGAAATGGATCAGGCACTAATTCAAAAATCCCCTGCAGGACCTCGGGTCTCCGTCATAGCGTTGAGGGAGCGTCAAGAAGCACTGGGGGTCGGCACTGGTACAGACAGGAAGTGTATCAGGAGGAACAGCAGGAATGGGTACGGTGACGACTGTGGTTGGAGCAAGCAACCGATGAGCAATGGCGTTCACCGACAGGAGGAGTTGGTCTTGCCGTGACTGGAGATCCTCCATTTCGGCCAGCATGGCTTGTGTTGTCAAGGTCTCAGGTTGACCAGCGTGGTCCATGGCCTGAGCGTACTGTCACGGTATGTGGGTATGTGGACCCACTAGGCCGCACCGCCATAGCAGGGAGGCAGCTGGCCAAACAACAGGAACCCCAGAAATACAAAGTCCCGCACAAGGGTGCCTGGATAGTCCAGACAATGGCCGCAGCTCAGGCACGGATGGAGGTGGGTGCAGCAGGTAACGCCAGAGGTGGCAGATGACAGCAGGTGCCGTAGGTTACGCCAGACATGGCGAATCACTCTGGATGTGGCAGATGACACAGGACATGGCACATGACAGCAGGTGCCGCAGGTTGCTCCAGACATGGTGAATCCCTCTGGACGAGGCAGATGACACAGGATGTGGCAAGGCAACAGCAGGTGTAGTAGACACGACTCCATCTAGTAGGCACAGGAACAAGAACACAGCACGGGATACAGGAACAGGTAACAGGGCACGGGTAACAACTGGAATGGGAAACACTAAAGGACCATTTGCATGACAGACTTGGGAATACTAACAACGCTCAGGCAAGGATCAGAAGGGCCGAAGTGAGCGCTAGCGTCTCCTAGGAAAGAAATGGGGACCAGCGCTCACGGATCCATGGCTGCGGGCGTCGGGTGGTGAGTAAACCCGATGGCCCGTTGCCATGGACGCTACAACTAGCAAGCCAGACTGTAGAACTAAAGTGCTTAAGCAATGAGTAAAGGGGGAGGGTACCTTATGTACCTGGGAAAGCTGGGTAATTTAGAGGCCTTAAAGAGGAACTGGAGGAGAGCGGAAGTGGGGGAGGCTGCAAGAGGAGTGGTTCAGGAGAGAGTTGCAATGTCGGCTCGTAGCCAGGAGATGCTGGGACTGGTAGCAGAGGCGTAGCTAAAGGCTCATTGGCCCCGGTGCAAAAGTCCTTTTTGGCGCCCCAACTTTTTCTCATGGCCGACGGCCCGTTGTTTTCAGCTGCATGACTGGGTCTCCTAAGTGCCCCAACGATGCAGCACTAGGAGCCAGGGGCGTCGCAAGGTCTTAAAACTTCAGGGGAGACAGCAGATCTATAGCACTATGATATAGGGCCCAGCTTACTGACATTGCGGCTCCAGCACATAATTGCTATTCTCTTTTATGTGTTACTAAAAAAATTTGTGTTTTTGCATTTTTTTACAGGTTCGGTTGCTGGACTCGAGGAATATTTGATGACGGCCTTTTTTTAAAATTCTCAATAAAAGAGCCTGCTGCTATATTGTATCTGGCTGGCTATGAAAAAGGGGTGGGACCCCACATAGTTTTTTCCAATTATTAAAAAAAAAAAGATGAAAAATAATGTGGGTTCCACCCCATTTTTCAAAACCAGACAGATACAACATAGCAGCAGAAGGCTAGCATTGCCACGGTGCGAAGGCCCACTGTTTTTGGGCTTTCCCAGCCTAATAATGCCAGCCTGTGGCTGCCCCAATACTCGACCATCACTACAGATGGTCGTGTACTGGATCGCACCTGGCCCTTCCCGGTAACGCTGGTGGCGGTGGGTACTGGGGTAATAATGGGGGTTAGTCTTAGCCTCTGCACCGGCTAACACTAAGCCCCTTAGTAATGGTTGCTGTCAATCAGCCAGCGGCCATTACTAAGGAGGTAGTAAAAAAGTTTTTTTAAAAATACAGACATAGAAAACATTATTTATTGAAATAATAAAAAAACACACAACCCTCGTTAACCATGTTATTGAAAATAAAAAAGTCGTCCTCAAATCCAACGTAGTCCAACAATCAAACCTGTATAAATTTACTGCCTGCTGGGGCCCTGTATCTAAGCCTACCATGTGGTAGGCTTAGATACAGGACCCAGCAGACAGGATCACTCATGGGCCATGTATTTAATCCTACCATGCGGTATGCTTAGATACAAGGCCCAGCAGACAGGATCACACCATGTGTGATGCTGTCTGATGAGCCCTGTATCTAAGCCTACCACATGTTAGGCTTAGATACAGGACCCCAGCAGACAGTATTGTTATACTTATCCTCCCCTTGAATCCGGGCGCAGCGGATGTCCTGACGCCATACAGCGTTGCGACCTTGTGCACAGCGCACAGCATCGTGACGTCATGACCTCCGCTGCGCTCGGGAATGAGGGTAAGCATACTGTTACTATAGTGTTATTATAGTGTACTTTGTTACATAGGCCCCAGTTACTATAGCAACTTTTTATAGATGTGGTGCGGGGGGCTGTAGGCCCCCTGGCTTCGGGGCCCCGTCGCAATTGTGACCGCTGCAACCCCCATTGCTACGTCACTGACTGGTAGGTATATGGCGGCAGGAGGCCCAGTAAAATCTTCATGCCATATAACCACAATGCTGTTATGAAGGACATACAAAAGAAAACATGATTTCTAGTCATAAAAAGATGCAGATACTGTATAAATAAGTGTATTGCGCTCTTTGTTATGCTCTTTCTGCAGCCCAATGAATAGGATAATAACATTTTCTACACACTTAACTAGGCAAGCATACTTACATTTATATTATACCTAACTACTGTATATACATTAGGGGCGGTTTGACAATTTGGCATTTGAGAAGTGCCTTGAGGGCTTGAGGCCCCACCTCAAAGGCTCATGGTTACTAGTCTCCTCCTACAACCCCACAGGCTAAAACTGATGTGGTTTACCACAAGTTTCCATGTTATGTATTACAGCATCCAACGCCATATATGATAGAACCTACAATGTGACAAAAATTTAGGAGGGATTTCCACCGATTCTTTGTGATGAAAGCCCATAAAGAATGCTTGTCGCTTGTTGCCTACATTATGCTCTTACAAGAAATCATGTTTCATTTATTGTCCCTTCATTTCATGACACTAATGAAGACCCCTGCCGTGAATGTTAATGTCTGTGTAGCCCCGTAGACGAGGGTGATGCAGAAGGCAGCAGAGCTTATTGTCAAAGTAGAGAAAATAATTCCCTTGGTAGATAAGGATAGGGCACTTATGTGGGCACAAAAGTTACACGGGCAGAGAAAATGACTTGAAACATGATTTCTTATAAGAGCATAATGTAGGTAACAGTTGGAAAGCACTGTCTAATGATGTTGGTAACTGGGGAGATACAGAAACATTTCTACCAGTATACTTCTCCAGCTAGTGAGTTAAGGCCCTATCACACCTGCCAATTTTAGCCGGTACAGCGAGCACTGAACAACGAGACAGCTCATTGATCGGTGCTCGTTTGCTTCTGTTACAAGGAGCTTTGTATGGGGACGAGCGGTCGTTACTTCGATCGCTCGTCCCCGTACATTATTATCATGTCGGCAGTGCGTCTCCCTGTTTGCACAGGGAGATGTGCTGCCGACAAGTTTTTTAAAATTATACGATCAGCAGATGAACGAGCGTTTGCTCGTTCATCTACTGATTGCTGCCCTGTTTACACACGTTCTATGAGCGCTTGTCTGCCCGATAATTGCCCAGTATAAAACCCCCTTTAGTGTACTACAACATATTTTTATTTACTTCTCTTCCTATGCTAAATTAAGAATTTTGCTACCTTTCTTGGTCAGGTCTGGAACCAAGCTGTCTGGGTGTCAGAAATACTACCAACCAGCCATATAGCAAGATTTATGTTTGCAGATTACTTTACAGTACCTGTTGTAAAGACTATGTTTCACAGAAAGAGAATCCCCAAGTTCTGTACAAACTCTTAACATTACCTGTTATATATAAGCTCTAAGGCTTTACGTCTACGGCTGGCTGGGGACAGGCACCTGCATTTGCGGGCTGTGCTCTCATTATATAGTATGGGAGCACGGTCCATCATGTCCTATTTTTTGCGGAACCGGACACCTTCCCATAAATATAAGGGAATGTGTCCGTGGGCAATATAAATTAATGGGTCCGCACCTTGATCCGCAATTACGGTCCGTGTGCATGGGGCCTAACTGTGTGCAGACTTGTGCATGTAGCTGTTGATGAGATGGGCTTTGTTAAAAAAAATTAACTCAGGACAACTAAGCAATATTATTCCAAAAGTAAGCAATTTTGAATGTAGATTATAACTACATATACATTATAAAATTTATTTTAATATTTGCTAAACGAGGTTCTGGGATATATATTTGTGGATTATACCCTTCCCGCACCATGGTCAGTAACTTCGCGCACCTAGGCATGCAGTAACGTCCCCGCTTTAACAGTAAACTACCGTGCGGCGCTACACCACAGCGGCGATTAACTGCGTAGGGTGTCTGCCCTGCTCTCCGTGTTGCCGATCAGCGGCCCATCGCCGCTTATTCTGGCAATTAACCCCTTAGATGCGGCAGTCGATAGCCGCATTTAAGAGGTTTAAAGCAGATCGGCAGCCCCCACATGCATTTGCGGGGGCTACCGATGCTTGTCACGGCAACAGGAGGCTTCAGAGGCTTCTTGTCAGTGTTACTGTCACGTCACAAAGACAGAATACATTACACTACGTAGGTAGTGTAATGTATTGTAGCAGCGATCAGCTGCAAGTCTTCATGTCCCCTAGTGGGAAAAGTAAAAAAAGTTAAAAAAAGATAATAAAAATGTTTTAAAAAAATGAACACGTTAAAAAAAGTACACATATTTGGTATCACCGCGTTCATAATGACCCAAACTATAAAACGATAATGTTATTTTTTCTGCACAGTGAACATCGCAAAAAAAATAAGTAAAAAAACAATGCTATAATCACTATTTTTTGGTCACCATCCCTCCAAAAAATATAGAATAAAAAGTGATCAAAAAGTCACATGTACCCCAAAATAGTACCAAAAACAACTAAAACCCATCCTGCAAAAAACAAGCCCTTACACAGCTATTTTGGCTGAAAAATAAAAAAAGTTATGTCTCTCAGAATATGGTGACACAAAAATTTTTATTTTTTATAAATAAGTGATTTTATTGCACAAACGCTGCAAAACATAAAAAAAATATACATATGGTATCGGCGTAATCGCATCGACCCGCAGAATAAAGTAAAATTGTCATTTATAGCCCAGGGTGAATGCCATAAAAAAAAAAAGAGTAAAAAACATTCTCCGAATTTTTGGTTTTTGGTCACCTTGCTTGCCAAAAAATGGAATAAAAAGTGATCAAAAAAATCACATGTACCCCAAAATGATTCTAATGAAAAGTACAGATTGCCCCACAACAAATAAGCCCTCACACATCTCCGGTGAAGAAAAAAATAAAGAAGTTCTGGCTCTCAGAATATGGCGATGCAAAATGTGCAGAGTGTTCCAAAATCGGATAAGATTGGGCACCATTTATCAGTGCGACACTGGCCACATATCTGCGGATTATTATTTATTTACCCCATTATTATACCCTCATATTATGCCCTGATGTACTCCGCACAGCTTACATATGCCCCCACATTATAAACTGAAATACCAGCAAAACCCCAAATAGAACTACTATCAAGCAAAATCTGCACTCCAAAAGCCAAATGCCGCTCCCTCTCTTCTGAGCCCTACAGCGTGCCCAAACAGCAGTTTACATCCACAGATATGGCATCGCTATACCAGGGAGAACCTGGTTAATATGTTATGAGGTATTTGTCTTCAGTGGCATAAACTGGGCATAACATATAGTGCACTAAAATGGCATATCAATGGAAAATTGTAATTTTCACTCTGCACCATCTGCTGCGCATTAATCCCTTGGTGCACCACGACTTAATAGCATGTCATGGTGTGGGGGTCATTTATGGAGCGGCCTCACTCGCTGAGCCCGTGCCATACGCTGCGGGTGTCAGCTGTGTATTACAGCAGACACCCGGGACTAACGGACAGGAACAGCGTTCGCTCTGTTACAGGAGCCTGTAAAAATGACAATATAATGCAATACATTAGTTTTGCAGTGTATTTTACCAGTGATCCACTGATTGTTGGTTCAAGTCCTCTAGAGGGACTAATAAAATGTGTAAAAACAAAAGTAAATAGTTATTATTAGTGAAATTTTTTAAATAAATATTTAGTCCAAAAAAAAAACATTTCCCATTTTTTCACTAATGTAAAAAAAATCTAAAAATAAACTAAATTGGTATAACTGTGTCTGTAAAAGTCGGAACTATTACAATATACCATTATTTAACTCTTCCAGTGAACGCCGTGAAAAATGAACAATTTAAAACGGCAAAATCGCTGTTTTTTGGTCACCTTGGCTCTACCAAAAAATGTAATAAAAAGTGCTCAAAAAGTTGTATGTACCAAAAAATGGTACCAATAAAAACTACAGGTCGTCCCGCAAAAAGAAGCTCTCACACCTCTCAATCGACCAAAAATAAAAAAAGTTATGCCTCTCGGAATATGGTGAAACAAAACAATGTATTTTTTTTTACAAATAGTTTTTACTTTGTAAAAGTAGTAAAATATAAAAAAAAACTGTATAAATTTGGTATCACCGCAATAGTATTGAGTCGCAGAAAAAAATTAAGTTGTCGTTTTTACTGCACGGTGAAAGCAGTAAAAACAAAACTCAAAAAATAATGGAGCAATCACAGTTTTTTTCCAATTTCAGCCTTCAAATAATTTTATTTTAAGTTTCCCAGTACATTAAATGGTACTTGAAATGGTGTCAATTGAAACTAGAGCTCCTCCCGCAAAAAAAATAAGCCCTCACACCACTCTACTGATGGAAAAATAAAAAAGTTATGGCTCTTGGAATGCGGTGAGAGAAAAACGAAAAAGAGAAAGGAAAAAATGGATCAGTCCGGAAAGGGTTACTTAATTTCTAATGAAAAAATATGTATGACCACATGTAGCCGTACTCGGGAGAAATTGCTTTACAGATGTTGGAGTGCTTTTTCCTCCTTTATACTTTGTGAAAATAAATTCTACAAAAGACCAGTGGGGTCTAAATGCTCACTATATCCCTAGATAGATTCCTTAAGTGGTGTAGTTTCCCAAATGGGGGTCACTTGTGGGGGGTTTCCACTGTTTTGGCCTCTCAGCAGCTCTGCAAATGCGACAGGGCACCCGAAAACCATTTCAGCTAAATTTGAGCTCTAAAAGCAAAATAGCGCTCCTTCCCTTCGAAGCTCCTGCTGTGGGTCCAAACAGCAGTTTATTACCACATATGGCGTATTTACGTAATCGGGAGAAATTGTTTTACAAATGCTGGGGTGCTTTTTCTTCTTTACTCCTTTACAGACTAATTCCAATGAATTCATCAAAACAACTGTTGGGTCAAAATGCTAACTATACCCCTAGAAAAATTCCTTGAGGGGTGTAGTTTCCAAAATAGGGTCACTTTTGGGGGGGGTTTCCACTGTTTTGGTCCCTCCAGTGCATTGCAAACGCGACATGGCGCTGAAAACTATTCCAGCAAAATCAGAAATCCAAATCGTGCTCCTTCTGAGCCCTGCTGTGGGTCCAAACAGCAGTTTATTACCACATATGGGGTATTGCCGTAATTGGGAGAAATTGCTTTACAAATGTTGGGGTGCTTTTTCTCCTTTATCCCTTGTAAAAATTAAAAATATCTAAGTTTTTTCAGAAAAAAGTAGATTTTCATCTTCAGCATACTAATTCAAATAAGTTTAGCAAAAAAACGGTGGTTTCAAAATGCTATCTATACCTCTAGATAAATTCCTTGAGGGATATAGTTTCCAAAATGGGGTCACTTTTGGGGGGTCTTTACTGTTTTGGCACCACAAGACCTCTTGAAACCTGACATGGTTCCTAAAATATATTCTAAAATAAAGGAGGCCCCACAATCCACTAGGTGTTCCTTTGCTTCTTAGGCTGGTGCTTCAGTCCATTAGGACACTAGGGCCACATGTGGAATATTTCTAAAAACTGCAGAATCTGGGCAATAAATATCGACTTGCATTTCTTGGGTAAAACTTTCTGTGGTACAGAAAAAATTGTATTACAAATTAATTTTGGCAAAAAAAATAAAAAATTTGGAAGTTGCACCTCTACTTGGCTTAACTCCTGTGGAAAGGGTTAAAACACTTTCTGAATGCTGTTTTGAATAATTTGAAGGGTGCAATTTTCAAAAATGGGTGATATATGGGGAGTTACTAATATATAAGGCCCTCAAAGCCACTGCAGAACTGAACTGGTCCCTGAAAAAATAGGCTTTTGAAATTTTCTTGAAAATATGAGAAATTGCTGCTAAAGTTCTAAGCCTTGTAACGTCCTAGAAAAATAAAAGAATGCTCAAAAAAACGATGCAAACATAAAGTAGACATATGGTAAATTTAAACTAGTAACTATTTTGTGTGGTAATACTATCTGTTTTACAAGCAGATACATTTAAATTCAGAAAAATGCAAATTTTTGCAAATTTTGTCTAAATCTTGATGTTTTTCACAAATAGATATTGAATTTATCGACCAATGTTTTTCACTAACATAAAATACAATATGTCACGAGAAAACAATCTCAGAATCACTGGGATAGGTAAAAACATTCCAAACTTATTTCCACATAAAGTAACACGTCAGATTTGACAAAATCTGCTTCGTCCTGAAATCCAAAACAGGCTGCGTCCTGAAGGGGTTATTGGATGTAGGAGAATAAATTCAGTTTAATCAAATCCTATTGTGTTGAACAAGTATGATGTATAAATGGCATAATATTATAAAGAACGCTGTCTCCTTCATACAGAGCTGTTTGTGTTGTGGTTACTATGGTACAGCTTTCTTTACTGCTTTGTTTTTTAACATAGTGACATACAGTAGTTAATAAGGTTGAAAATTACACAAGTTTAACCTATAAGGTTATGTTCACACGCACTGTTTTCAGACGTAATTCGGGCGTTTTACGCCTCGAATTACGCCTGAAAAAACGTCTCCATTACACCTACAAACATCTGCCCATTGCTTTCAATGGGTTTTACGATGTTCTGTTCCCACGATGTGTTATTTTACGCGTCACTGTCAAAAGACGGCGCATAAAAAGACACCCAAGTCAAAGAAGTGCATGTCACTTCTTGGGACGTTTTTGGAGCCGTTTTTCATTGACTCCATTGAAAAACAGATCCAATAACGTCCATAAAATACGCGTTGTTAAAAAAGTCTGAAAATCAGGAGCTGTTTTCAGGCCAAAACAGCTCCGTATCTTCAGACGTTTTTGGTCACTGCGTGTGAACATACCCTTATACGACAGAATTCATCCAAAGGAAGGCAAAACAAACCCTATGGGGATGTTGCCAATTTCCTCATGTTAACAAAAAAAAAACCTTCCGAAATGTAACATGGCAATCAGAATAATTCCCTGGATCAACAACCTGCCTCAAGCAGACAACTTGTAATATTATGAGTTCCATATTCTCATTGCTTTTATAATAAAGAAGCACCATTTATGACGATGTAGAAATCTTCTTTACTCTAGACGTAGTGGATTCCTCCTTGTTACAGGCTTAGGTATAAAAAGATTATTAGACAGATCTCTATATTGACAATTGATATATTTGTACATAGTGATTAGATCCTCTCATGTTTTTTTCTCCAAATTAAATAACCCCAGGTTTACCCATCTGTCTGGGTGTTATAATCTATCATTCCCTTTAAATAATTTATTGACCCTCCTCTGGAACCCCTCAATTTCTGCAATATCTTTCTATAAAGGTGTCTTATCTATCAATAAGTATTAAAAAAACAGAGTTAGGCCCTATGCACACGACCGTGCCCGCAATCACGGCCCGCGATTGCGGGCACGGCCGGCCGCCGACTGACAGCCACATTTTCAGGCCGTGCTCACATACAAAGTATGGGAGCACGGCCCGCAAAATGCAAAAGAACGGACATGTTCCATAATTCCCGGAACATTTCCACGGCACGGACACCCTTCTGTAGTGCTACGGAAAGGTGCCAGCGTTCAATGAAAGTGAATGGCTCCGGTTTTGCGGACCGCAATTGCGGTCCGCAAAAACTGAGGTTTTTTACGGTCGTGTGCATGGGGCATCACACAGTATTTCTTCTATCTGTCACTTTGGGTGGGTGGACCCACTGGGCGTACCGCCTTGACGGTATAGCAGCTGGCCAGCAGGATACCACGTTAAAGTCTATAGTTCGGATAGGTGTACCTGTGGTAACTTCTGACAGTAGCGAAGACAAGCTCGGATGGGACCTTAGTAGCAGGTAGATGCCAGGCGTGGTGTAATCAGGGAGGCGTAGTACACAGCACAACACAAGTCCAGCTCTAAATGGCACTTGGACTAAGATAGCACGGGACTCAGGATACAGGTAGCAGAAACGAGAACACTGGGAACTGGAAAACACTTAAGGGACCATTTGCAGAGACGAACATGGGTAAACGACAACAACGCTGGGGCAATGCAAGAAGGGGCAGGGCCCTTCTTATAGTCCAGGAGGATCATGGGCTAATTTGGTATCAAATTCAAGTGCGCGCGCTGTAGCAGCCACAGTAAATCAGTCACAGAAATTTGCAGTAGAAATTTGTTTTGTTCTGTGCCAAAACATGCAGCATCACCGCTTAGGCCAAATTCCCACGGGTCAGATACGCTGCGTAAAAATCACACAGCGTGTCCGAACTAGAACCCGCAGTACATTCCGTCCGAAAAAACGCACCACGCCGTGATGCTGTTTCTTAAACTGAATTTCCGCTGGGGAACAAAGCGCTCATACATACCCCCTCCGTCTTCTCTGTGTGTAGTCCAGCCTCCTACGATGATGTTGTAGGCCATGTGACGCTGCAGCCTATGATTGACTGCAGCGGTCACATGGGATGAAACGTCATCACAGGAGGCCGGACTGCATTAAGGAGAGCGTTCTGGGTAAGTATGATTATTTTTTTCCGGAGTTGCAATTTTTGCGGCGTAATTGCTGCAAATGTCGCAACACTTGGCTCTCTGTTGCGGGTTTTGCATCCCCATTGAATTTAAGGGGGAAAACCCGCTACAAAAAATCAACAAAAACACTGCATAAATTGACATGATGCAGAATTGAATTCCGCACTGCAGGTCAATTTATTAACGTTTACGCTGCAGTTTTTTTCCGCAACGCGGGCATGAGATTTACATAAATCTAATGCGCTTTGCTGCTACTGTAAATGTAGCGGAAATTACGCAATATGTTTTCCAATAATATACACCTTTACTTTTTATTTAGTTAAACTATATACTTTAAAAAAAAGTTAAATTCACTCAGGCTATGTAAAATGTCATCAGCTGCATTTTCACAAAATCACCATAGAAACAAATTGTGGGATTATAATCACTATTTTAAATTCAACTTTCTGGCAAAAATGATTTTTTTTCAGATAATGGTCACTGCATGTGGGAGCACTTCAGAATAAATTTTCTGGAAAAAAGTTTCTCTGCATCTTGTCATGGTTGATATTTTCTAAAACGAGTGTAAAGAGGAAATTTAGGAAATATATGCATACATAGCTGCTGCAGGAAGAAAAAAATATATTTAAACGGACCCTTCAGCTTTTATGACATTTCTGTTTTGTAAAAGCTTGCATTCCCCATAAAATAACTCTTTTGAAGCATCTCTTTTTTCCCCTTGCTTTAAGTCGTTCCTCTATTATTCCTCCTGGAAATAAATGCATAAATTGACCAACTGGTGCCACCATTCTTCTATTTAACAAACAGGTGCATTTCTATACCTTCTGACACTGTCATACTGTGCAGGGACACACCCCTTTAATAAGGGGAATGGTAACGCCCAGCTGTCAATTTTTTTCATACATTTCCAGGATGAATAACAGAGGAACAAAACAATTCAGAGTAAAGAAATATTTTTCCAGGATTATTATTCCACATATAATACACATATTTACTAAAACAGAAAGCTCATAGGTCTGCTTTAAAAATATATGTATTGTAAAGCATATTCACACAAAACCTCAAATTGGCCAGATTTTAGTACAGTTCTCCCTCCAGTTACAATATTAATTTGTTCCATGACGACCATTGTAACTTGAAAATACTGTAGCAAAGATAGAGGGAATTGGATCCAGCGCTAATTTCGATAAAATGGAAACTGTTTCCAAGTTTTATTCAATCATTGTTTAAAAAGGATCCATAGGTTGGAATCCTGGTGTCCAAGAAGGGATATCAATCCAAAAGGGGGGAGCCTACGCGTTTCAGACGTCTCGTGCGTCCTTAGTCATGGCTGTTGTTAGTTTAAACTGAGAGGCCTTGTTAATTTATATGTTCCGTAAGACAGCTGTGCTCTGATTGCGTTCCAGGTCACGTGGGGTCTCTGGAACGCAAACAGTAAGTAGTGGAATTCATATTGGCCGTATTTTGCTAGGAATGTGCCGTTCATCTCACCGTGACTGGTAAGTAAGACTGCAAAATATCATGATCTCTTGTGTAACTTTTCTTCTGTCAGATAGAAAAACTTAATTGTATTGTATATTTTTGTTAATCTGTTCTGCAGTCACATTTGTCTTAGAATTTTTCGTTATGTTTCAGGTCACATGGAACCTTGGAACCGCAACCAGGAGGTGAAGGAGTTTGCATCGGCCGTGTTAACCCACAGTTAGACGACATGTATTTGCCGTGACTGGTGAGTAGAAAATGAGAGAACAGCAAAATGGTGTATTTTTTAAATAGCTTTTTTCATATACAGAAATTGTTTTTGATTTTATTTGTACTGTATTTATTTCTATTAAGCTGTTCGTGAATTGTAACATATGTCTTAGTACACTTTTGATTATAATTCATGTTATGTTATTTTGGGCAATCAGTTACTTGTTTTGGATTCAAAGTCTGAAGTGAAAAAGGTTGTGAAAAGGGAAGGAAAGAAATGACTAAAAATATATGTATATATTTTTTACATGTCAAAAAACAAATATTATGCATGTAAATAGTGGATTAAAATGTTGAAACGACTTGGAGAGGCTGATTCTATGTGAAAAACCTTTTCTTTTGTGTTTGTCATATAGAAAAAGTATGTTTTTTTAATTTTAAGAAGAGAGTATATAGTATACCATTGTATATTAACAAGTTCATTCGAAACTTGACTGTTAAAAAGCACTTTCTTACACTCGAAACACCAAATCCAGAAAATACCAACACAACCGTGGTACCCTCCATCATAACTGAAGTAGTGAAAGGATCACACAAAGAGAAACATCAAATCCAAACCAACTTTTCCTTCCAAGAACTTAAAACAATAATGTGCCTGGAAAGTCTTTGCACAGAAAACCCAGACCAAACGGTCAACACTGCTACCAACTTCGTCACGTCCAATTCAAAGTTTTACCCTATCAACTCACGAACAGAATCCATGGACCAGTTCCAAAATGTGATTGAGAAAGAATTACAAGATCTAGCTGATAGACTTTAAAAAAAAAATAATAAAAAAAAACATGAATCCAATATTCCCATCCGTCTTAAAAAAGCAGTCAAATCATTGAAAGATAACAAAGAACTAATTATCAAAATGTCAGACAAGGGAGGTGGCATTGCAGTGATGAATAAACAAGACTATAAGAAATCAATACTAAACATGCTGTCGGATGAAAATACTTACCAAAAACTTGAAAAAAAAAACACAGAAAAAATACAAACCCTAATGAAAAAATTACTACATGAAGGTCTTATGGGAGGTTTTATCAAGCAAAAACAGCTAGATTACATGTATATCGAACAACCAATTACACCCATTATACATGCTCTCCCAAAAATACACAAACAGACTAATCCCCCACCGATGCGATCAATCGTTTCAGGAATTGGTTCTATACTAGAAAGATTATCAGAATGGCTTGACACCTTGCTGCAACCCTTAGCCCAAAAAACACCTGGCTTTCTGAAAGACACAAAAAATGTCCTAAACTCCCTAAACAACAAAGTTTGGAACAAAAATTACATTTGGTTGACATGCGATGTGGTCTCTCTATACACATCCATCCCACACCAAGTTGCATACGCTGCTTTAAAAAATCACCTGTCTATACATAGCACCTACAATGGAGAGTTCCAAACCTATATTTTAGATGTGCTCATGTTTCTAATGACACATAACTATTTCCAGTTCGATGGAAAATACTATCTGCAGTTAAAAGGTGTTTCCATGGGAGCAAAATTTTCTCCCTCGATAGCAAACTTAGTTATGGCATGGTGGGAGGAACTGTAAATTTTTTCTTGCAATAACCCATTCGGTGACCATATAGAGTGGCATGGAAGATACATTGATGATCTTCTATTCATATGGAAAGGAGATACCAACGCCATCCCCATTTTTACAGAATTCTTGAACCAAAATCCATATAATCTTAAATTTACATACAGCTTTGACAAATCAAAAATCATATTCTTGGATCTAGAATTAAACGGAGTGGAAGAGAAAGTTATAACAACACAAACACACCGTAAACCCACATCTGCAAACACCATATTACATGCCAAAAGCAATCACTAAAAAAAAACAATTATGGCGATCCCCGTCGGCGAAATGTATCGAGCTGAAAGGAACTGTAGCTCACATAAACAATATACCATAGAACAAGAACAAATTAAAACAAGGCTGAAAAACAGAGGCTATCCGAATTGGTCACTTAACAGAGCGCAGGACATTACTGCCAAAATACCTAGAGCTCATCTACTACCAATTTTTAGAAATTAAACAAATGGTGAATAGATACTTACCCATCCTTATGGAAGACGATAGCCTACGATCCATTCTCAAAGGAGGATGTAGAGTAATAGCCAGAAAAGCGCCTTCCCTAGGTAGTCTCTTGTCTCCATCTTTATTTACATCAAATGAAATCAAAACAACATGGTTAGAAAGCAAGGGGTTCTATAAATGCGGACAACATCCCTGCAAGGTATGCTCCTATGCCTACCCCACAAAAACGTTCTGTAACTCTACTGACTCAGACACGTTTTCAATACACAACTATATAAATTGCAATACCGAATCGGTCATATACATAATAGAATGTACAGAATGTCATTTAAAATATGTAGGATGCACCAACCGAAAATTTAAGACCAGAATTCTAGAACATCTTAGCTATGTGAGAAACCCGAATATCATTAATACTTCAAATGCGGCAAAACACTTCATCCACCACCATAACAGAGCAACAAAAACTCTACAATGCTACGCAATAGAAAAAATTAATCTATCAAAAAGAGGAGGCGACTTAAAACACAAGACTCATTTAAGGGAAGCATATTGGATCTACAGACTCAAAACACGAGTCCCTGATGGTCTCAACCTGAAAAAGGAACTAATGTTCCAGTATTAAAACAGCCATTTTGAACAACAATGGTATACTATATACTCTCTTCTTAAAATTAAAAAACATACTTTTTCTATATGACAAACACAAAAGAAAAGGTTTTTCACATAGAATCAGCCTCTCCAAGTTGTTTCAACATTTTAATCCACTATTTACATGCATAATATTTGTTTTTTGACATGTAAAAAATATATACACATATTTTTAGTCATTTCTTTCCTTCCCTTTTCACAACCTTTTTCACTTCAGACTTTGAATCCAAAACAAGTAACTGATTGCCCAAAATAACATAACATGAATTATAATCAAAAGTGTACTAAGACATATGTTACAATTCACGAACAGCTTAATAGAAATAAATACAGTACAAATAAAATTAAAAACAATTTCTGTATATGAAAAAAGCTATTTAAAAAATACACCATTTTGCTGTTCTCTCATTTTCTACTCACCAGTCACGGCAAAGACATGTCGTCTAACTGTGGGTTAACACGGCCGATGCAAACTCCTTCACCTCCTGGTTGCGGTTCCAAGGTTCCATGTGACCTGAAACATAACGAAAAATTCTAAGACAAATGTGACTGCAGAACAGATTAACAAAAATATACAATACAATTAAGTTTTTCTATCTGACAGAAGAAAAGTTACACAAGAGATCATGATTTTTTGCAGTCTCACTTACCAGTCACGGTGAGATGAACGGCACATTCCTAGCAAAATACGGCCAATATGAATTCCACTACTTCCTGTTTGCGTTCCAGAGACCCCACGTGACCTGGAACGCAATCAGAGCACAGCTGTCTTACGGAACATATAAATTAACAAGGCCTCTCAGTTTAAACTAACAACAGCCATGACTAAGGACGCACGAGACGTCTGAAACGCGTAGGCTCCCCCCTTTTGGATTGATATCCCTTCTTGGACACCAGGATTCCAACCTATGGATCCTTTTTAAACAATGATTGAATAAAACTTGGAAACAGTTTCCATTTTATCGGAATTAGCGCTGGATCCAATTCCCTCTATCTTTGCTGTCTATACATCGTGTGCCGACACGAGGATTCGTGCGCTGTCAACGATACAAAATAACGTATCAGGTGAGCTGGAGGATTCCTCCCCCCTCTCTTTTTTGAAAATATTGTAACTTGAGGCCATAACTCTATGAAAAATTAGTAATTGGTTCTGAAGCCCCAAAAATGTCATATAGATTTTAAAAAAAAACATTAACCCCTTCCCGCCGCAGCGATTTTTCATATTTTCATTTTTACTTTTTCCTCCCCACCTTCCAAAAGCCATAACTTTTTATTTTACCGTCGATATAGCCCAATGAGGGCTTGATTTTTGCGGGACGAGTTGTAGTTTTTCATTGCACTATTTATTATACTATATATTGTTGTAGGAAATTGGAAAAAATATTAATTGTGGTGTGGAAAATGAAAAAAAAAAACAGCGATTCCTCCATTGTTTCTTGCACTTCTTTATTTTACAGTGTTCACCATGCAATAAAACTACATGTTAACTTAACCGGTTAAGGACTAGGCTGTTCTACAGCTAAATGACCAGAGCAAATTTCACAATTTTGCTATGCGCTTCTTTAGATGACTATAACTCTGCAGGTGAATAAAGTTCATCTTTGAATTTTACACTCTTTTTAAAGGACAGATAGGGCTTTGTTTTAGTGACATTTGTCAGTATATATCATTTTTATTTTTTTCTCTAAAGTGGGCAAAATTGGAAAAAATGCAAGAATTTAGCAATTGCGTCAGTTTATGCTAGCATTTTTCACACACGGTATGGACCACGGACAAAATTAATCTCCTTTCACATTCTTCCACTTCTCCCGTGCATGGGGATACCAAATATGTGTGCCTTATTCACTGTGCGGGCATGTGCCAGGGCTTGGCATAAAAGAAGGCTTTTTGGCCTTTTCGGTCCAGGAATTCTGCATTTGATTTTATAGCAGCGTACTGTTTTCTTGGGGGTGTAATGCTGCTGAAACATTAGAAACACCCCATAAATGACTTCATTCACACAAGTAGACCCCACAAGGTTTCCTTCAAGGGGTTTATCATATTTTTAGACAGTCCAGTTTTCTTCTGAAAGTTTCTTGAATAAGATGGATCAAAATAAAATTAGCAATTTTTTATCAAATGCGTCAGTTTATACCAGCATTTTTAACACACGGTATAGACCACGGCCAAAATTAATCTCCTTTCACATTCTTCCACTTCTCCCGTGCATGGGGATACCAAATATGTGTGCCTTATTTATCACATAGAGAAGTAGGAGGGCGGACGATAGAAGAAGCTTATTTCACAAATCACATTTTTTCAAAGCTGGTTTTAAAAAAACTCAACAGAGTTTCTATAACACTTCCAAAATATCTGCTCTTGAAGCAGAAATCCCAAAATATTCATCTAGGGGTATAATAGGAATTTATTTTTTGGGGTTTTCTAAAATAAGAAATGCAGGTTTATGCAAAAGGAGCTCTCCAGCAGATGAACTTTAGAGAATATGCAAACATGACATCCACCCCCCACCCATTCCCTCCCTCACCCTTGGAGTAAAATCAGGGGAAAAATAAAAACGTAATGTAGGGCAAATATATTTTCAACAAATTAACTAAAATCTAATAATTCAGAACAGTGTGGTATTTTTTAAAACATGGCTCAATGCACAGGCCTGGTTGTGAGGGACATGAGGGACAGAAATATCGGGAATTTTTGCGGTGCCCGTCTTTTCTGCAGACGCGGCACTTTTTCTGGGGGTTGCTTCTGGTTGTTGTTGGGGGAATCCGACTGATGAAGTGTCTTTCAGTCAGTCGCGTGACATCCTCAGACTGGGGACATTCTCGGGTGTCCTGAACATCAAAAATGAGGCCTTCAATAATTTTGGTATTCAGGTATTCAGATATGTGTCTCTGCCTCTGTTTTTTTTGTAGAGCACAAATGAGTTGTGGATGGCCACCTGTAACAAATAAATGGCCACTTTTTTGTACCAGGTTTTAGTTTTGCGTTTTACTAAATAGGGCTGTAAAACCTGGTCGCTTAAATCCACCCCCCCCATGTACTTGTTATATTCGGACACGCTCACTGGTTTGTGCTTGTCCGATGTTGCCCCTCTTTCCCTCACTGCCACTGTTCCTGCGGTATGAATCGTGCTTAGCGCATACACATCTTTGCGATCCCTGAACTTGACCGCCTGCAATTCTTCAGATGCATAAGCACAGGAGTCCCCCTTTACCATGCGCTTCCCCACTAATTGCTGTGGAAAACCAATTCTGTTTTTGCGCATGGTACCACATGCCCCAGTCCTTGCAGCATTCAAATGCCTAAACAGGGGCACACTGGAATAAAAATTATCACAGTACAGGTGGTACCCCTTGTGAAGCAGAGGCTGCACGATCTTACTGCTGGTGGAAAGATCAGGGGGGCATCCAGGAACATTTATTGTGCGGTCCCGTCCTTCATAAATCCTGAAGGCGGTGGTATATCCTGACCCGCTTTCACACAATTTGTAGAGCTTAACGCCATATCTTGCCCTTTTGGAAGGTAGATATTGGCGAAAGCTAAGTCTGCCATGAAAGTTGAGGAGGGATTC
The DNA here is from genome assembly GCF_050947455.1 of Rhinoderma darwinii. Taxonomy (NCBI): domain Eukaryota; kingdom Metazoa; phylum Chordata; class Amphibia; order Anura; family Rhinodermatidae; genus Rhinoderma; species Rhinoderma darwinii. The sequence continues at coordinate 361,924,708 of NC_134688.1, forward strand.
GTCCACACTTACATTCTGCTCAGGGGTGTAGAGTTGCAGAAATAAATTATTCAGGGAATTTATTAGCGGTTTTATTTTGAACAACCGATCCCGGTTTGCATCGGTACTTGGGGGGGCCTGTGCGTTGTCATTGAAGTAGAGGAACCTCATTATTGTCTCATAACGAGACCTGGGCATTACTGCAGAATATACTGGGGTGGCTTGGGCGGGTCTTGTTGACCAGTAAGACCTAATGGAGGGCTTTTTGACAATACCCATATTTAGGGTGAGCCCCAAAAATTTTTTTCATTCCTGCAAATTGGTGGGCGTCCAATCTCTGGCATGGGTGGATGAAGGTTTCTGCCTTATATATTGAGTGGCATATAAATTTGTTTCGTGGACAATCTGATTTAGGATGTCGTCCGTTATAAATAAATGGAAGTAATCCATTTGGACAAAATTTGTATTGTCCACGGTTATGTCAGGAGTGGCAGTAAATCCGTGGATTCTAGGCCCAAAAGATGGGGCAGGTGCCCATACAAGAGCCTGGACTGAAGGGACCAGGCTGTCCCGTGCTACAGCGCTACTTGGCCCTGCGCTTTCATGTTCTGCAGTTTCAACTGCATCAGGGACAACGTCCCCTGAAGATGAACCTGAAGTGACGCTGTCATCGTCACTACCTAAAACAGGTTCCATCTCGGACGCCATCTCTGATCCGGTCTCCGACTCAGACCACAGTATGGCGTATGCCTCCTCGGCGCTAAACAACTTCCTCGCCATAACGTAACTAACACTAACTAAACAAATGTTTTTGTTTTTATTTCTAAAACACACAAACTAACTGCTATATATATCTACACTACCGCTAACAAAAAAATAAACCGCTATTGCTATATATATTATATATATGTGGATATATATATAATTATATACTCCCTACCTGCCTATTCTAATAGAATAAAAGAAAGAAAGGTAGATAGATAGAAAAAAAGATAGATGGATAGATAGATTGTATAGATAGATAGAATCTATCTATACAGAGAATGTTTTAGAGTATAACTGTATTTTTTTTCACTGTAATCTTCTGGCAGCAATTTTCCCGAGTCTCTTCTTCTCCTCAAACTAAAACAATGTTTGAGGAGAAGAAAAGAGGCAGGAGATTTGCTGCCAGAAAAGTCAAAATAAAACAAATGTGGTCGGTGTGATAGGTTTTCACAGCGACCACATGCTCAGGGACCATCAGATTGGTCCCTGATACTCTACCCAGTGCCCAGAGCTGTTGGTAACAGCGTGGGCACAGGTCTGTGTGCACGCGATCGCGTGCACACTGTTTTCTATGCAGAAATACATGTGATCGCTGTGATTGGTTGTCACAGTGATCACATGTTCAGGGGCCAATAGATTGGCCCCTGACATTCTGCCCAGTGCCCATGGCTGTTAGCAACAGTCAGGGCATATAGCTGTGTGCACGCGATCGTGCGTGCACAGTCTCTGAAGTGCCGCCGTAAATATTCTATACGGGGGACTTCAGAGACCCTGACCGCTGGCCGTATAAATACAGCCAGCAGTCGGGAACCTGTTAATTCTGCGGCTCAATACTATTACTATTACAATGACTAAATGTATATAGGTTTCTTTTATGTTTTACTACTTTTACAAGGAAAAAAATACATGTAAAAAATGTAATTTATTTAGGGTCGCCAAATGCTGAGAGCCATAACTTTTTTATTTTCCGTCGAGAGCTCTGTGAGGGCTTATTTTTTGCGCGATGGGCTGTCGTTTTTAATGGTACCATTTTGGGGTACATGCAAGTATTCTATCATTTTTATTCTATCATTTTTTAATCTATTTGGAGATGAGGTGACAAAAAAACAGCAATTCTGCCGTTTTACTTTTTTTTTTATGGTGTTCATGTTCACCATGCGTGTTAAATAGTGATATATTATAAAAGTTCAGACATTTACGGATGCGATGATACCAGTTATGTTCATTTTTTTTTTTTTACAATGCATTAGGGGAAAAATATCTTTTTTTAAAAAAACGTTATCATAAAAAACTCTTTTATAACTAATTTTTACTTTTTTTAACGAAGGACCCCAGGTCTATGATCCTTGTACTTCTATTATGGCCTGCCAAAGGCAGGGCTTAAAGAGGCTCTGTCACCAGATTATCAAATCCCTATCTCCTATTGAATCTGATGGGCGCTGCAATGTAGATAACAGCAAAGTTTTTTTTTCTAAAAACGATCATTTTTGCAGTTATGAGCAATTTTATATTTATGCAAATTAGCTTTTCAATGGACAAGTGGGCGTGTTTTCTTATTTTACCAACTGGGCGTGTATTGTGTTTTTACCAACTGTGGGTGACCATCGCTCCCACCCAGCTTCTTTCACTGCAGTCACACAGTGTGACGTCACCCACAGGTCCTTCAACCTTGGCGTCGGAAGAGAGAAGACACATCGGCCCCAGGCGTCCAGGAGAGTACAGTTGAATCTTCAGCAGCATCACCGTGTGCAGGTAAGCATAGAAAACTCACTAGAGACGAGCATATTTCCCGTTCGGAAGGCTGGAGCCCATGTATCTTCTCCGTCCGACGCCAAGGTTGAAGGTCCTGTGGGTGACGTCATGCTGTGTGTCGGCAGTGAAAGAAGCTGGGTGGGAGCGATGAGAAGTGCATGACGCTGATTTGTCAGCGTCATACACTTCTATTCACAACGCCCAGTTGGTAAAAACACAATACACGCCCAGTTGGTAAAAACACAATACACGCCCAGTTGGTAAAATGAGAAAACACGCCCAGTTGTCCATTGAAAAGCTCATTTGCATAAATAAAAAATTGATCATAACTTGGGCAAAAATTATCGTTTTTAAAAAAAAACAAAAAACGTTGCTGTTATCTACATTGCAGTGCCCATCACATTCAATAGGAGATAGGGATTTGATAATCTGGTGACAGGGCCTCTTTAAAAGGAGCAGGTAATAAACACAATACATAAGTATTGCAGTAATTTGTGCAAGCAATTTCTGGTTCAAGATCCCTGGGACTAATAAAAAAAGTTAAATAAAAAAAATGTAACGTACAGAAAAAAATGTTGTCGAAAAAATGTAAAAGCTATAGCTTTTGGAAGGCAGGGAGGAAAAAACAAAAATTAAAAAAACTAGAATTAACAATGGATATAAAAAGTCTACACATCCCTGTTAAAATGCCAGGTTTTTGTCATTTCTAAAAATCTGTAAAGATGAATAATTTCAGAACTTTTTCCACCTTTAATGTCACTTATAATCTGTACAATTGCGTCGGCAACTCTTTGGCAGGAGATTCCACTCCAGGAGTAGCCCCTGACATCACTGTCCATACATAGATAGTGACATCAGGGATTTTCTCTAGGAGCGGAATCCCAGGCCTATGCTCTGGCTGGGGATTCCTCTCCTAGAGGGAGTCCCAATGGCGCTATCTACAGGGAGGGGGGTAGTGCTATCCACAGGGGGTAGCGCTATCTTCAAAGGGGGTATGGCACTATCTACATGTACAATGTGGCACTATATAGGGGCACTATCTATAGGGCACACTGTGGCACAATCTATATGGGCAATGTGGCACTATCTACAAGGGCACTGGCACTTTATATGTTGGCACTGGCACTAAGGGCAGCTAAGGGGGCATTATACTGTGTGGGGGCAGCTAAGGGGCATTATACTGTATGGGGCAGCTATGGGGGGAATTATACTGTATGGGGGAAGCTATAGGGACATTATAATATATGGGGCAGCTGTGGGGGGGTATTGTACTGTATGGTGGCAGCTGAGGGTGCATTATACTGTATGGTGGTAGCTAAGGGGGCATTATACTGTATGGGAGCATTATACTGTATGGGGCAGCTGTAGGGGCATTCTACTGTATGGGGCAGCTATGGGGCATTATACTGTATAAGGGCAGCTGAGGGGGCATTATACTGTATAAGGGCAGCTATGGGGCATTATGCTGTATTGGGGCAGATTTGGGGCATTTAGCTGTATAGGGGCAACTATGAGGCATTATACTGTCTGGGCCAGCTATGGGGGCATTATACTATATGGGGTATCTGTGTGGGCATTAAACTGTATGGGGGCAGTATACTGCACGGGAGAATTTGTGTGGGCACTATACAGTATCGGGGCATCTGTGTTGGCTTTATACTGTATGGGTGAATCTATGGGGTCATTATACTGTATGGTGCCAGCTATGGGGCATTATACTGTATGGTGGCAGCTAGAGGGCATTATACTCTGTGGGGGCAGTAGTTTGTCATTAAACTGTGTGGGAGGTACTATGGGCGCATGATACTGTGTGGGCCGAATTAGGTGTGTATGGGCGGGGATTGGGTGGGATTAGAGGCGAAGGTTTAAACTAAAATAATTGCTGTTTGTCCCCGTTTGTGATACTTGAAAATTGGGAGGTATACCCTCCTGTCCCGTGTGCCCCTTCTGTCCTGTGTTCCCCTCCTGTCCTGTGTCCCCTACCTGTCCTTTGTTCCAGTCCTGTCCTGTGTCCCTCTCCTGTCCTGTGTCCCCTCCTGTCCTGCCCTGTGTCCCCCTCCCATCCTGTGTCCCCCTTTTCTCCTGTGTCCCCCTGCTGTCCTGTGTCCCCTCCTGTCCTGTGTGCCCGTCCTGTTTCCCCCTACTGTTCTTCCCTGTGTCCCCCTCCTGTCCTGTGTCCCCCTTTTCTCTTGTGCTGTGTCCCTTCTTCCTCTTCTTGCTGATCAGTTACTTCTGAAGCTGCTTATGGCTGCTGTCTTGGGATGGTGAGGTTGTAAACGTCCCTGCTGCTGGATGAAACTGTCTGAATCAGCATAGAATGTAAGTGTGTGTGTCTGTATGTAAATAAGTGCATGTGGGTGTATATGTATGTGTAAAGGATCTGCCAGGCACAGCTTCTGTGTCAATGCCCATAGGTAATCAGTCTGCACCTGCTTCTATGTCTGTGAGACTGACTCCATCTTCCACCACTCAGGATGGCAGGCTTAGGAGTGGGAGAGCCTATCACAGCCTGGCAGAACGGAGCTAGCTCCCGCCCTCTGTCTATTTATACCTGCCTTTCCTGTTCCTCCTTGCTTGTGATTCTTCTCGTTTGGTTTCCTGGCCCTGCTGCAGCTTCTTGAACTATTTGACCCTGCTTCATATTGACCCTGGCTTACTGACTACTCTCCTGCTCTGCGTTTGGTACCTCGTACACTCCTGGTTTGACTCGGCTTGTTCACTACTCTCCTGCTCTGCGTTTGGTACCTCGTACACTCCTGGTTTGACTCGGCTCGTTCACCACTCTTGTTGCTCACGGTGTTGCCGTGGGCAACTGCCCCGTTTCCCTTAGCTTCTGTGTACCCTTGTCTGTTTGTCTGTCGTGCACTTATTGAGCGTAGGGACCGTCGCCCAGTTGTACCCCGTCGCCTAGGGCGGGTCGTTGCAAGTAGGCAGGGACTGAGTGGCGGGTAGATTAGGGCTCACTTGTCTGTTTCCCTTCCCCCATCATTACATAATCACAAGCCCATATACCTAGTCTACCCTGGTCTCTCACACTACTATGGACCCCCTTGAGACCCTGTCTCAGCAAATGCAGGGTCTCTCCCTACAGGTCCAGGCCCTGGCTCAGAGGGTCAACCAGCCTGATGCTACCATGGTAGTGCCCTTCACCTCACCTCTTGAACCCCACCTCAAGTTGCCTGACCGGTTCTCAGGGGACCGGAAGACTTTTCTCTCCTTTCGGGAGAGTTGTAGGCTCTATTTTCGCTTAAAGCCCCACTCCTCAGGTTCTGAGAGCCAGCGGGTGGGTATAATTATGTCCCGGCTCCAGGAAGGGCCCCAAGAATGGGCCTTCTCCTTGGCTACTGACGCCCCTGAACTTTCCTCCGTTGATCTTTACTTTTCTGCTCTCGGACTCATTTATGACGAGACTGACAGGACTGCCTTTGCCGAGAGTCAGCTGGTGACCTTACGTCAGGGTAAGAGACCTGTTGAGGAGTATTGCTCTGACTTTAGGAAGTGGTGCGTAGCTTCTCGGTGGAATGACCCTGCCTTAAGGTGCCAGTTTAGGTTGGGTCTGTCGAACGCCCTGAAAGACCTGCTAGTTAGCTATCCCTCTTCTGACTCCCTAGACCAGGTTATGGCTTTAGCGGTACGACTTGACCGACGTCTCAGGGAACGAAAGTTTTTGTGTTTTCTCCTCTGACTCCCCCATGATGCCTCCCGAGGTTCCGTTGCTTCGTTCTTCCACGGAAGACTCGGCGGTACCTATGCAACTCGGGGCCTCCGTGTCCCCGCAACAACGTAGAGAGTTCCGCAGGAAGAATGGTCTCTGCTTCTATTGTGGGGATGACAAGCATCAAGTGAACACCTGTCCTAGGCGTAAGAATAAGCAGCCGGAAAACTTCCGCGCCTAAGTGATCATCGGGGAGGTCACTTGGCCGCACAGGTATTTCCCGTAAATATGAAACGTTATAAAATCTTGCTTCCCTTTCAGGTCTCTTTTGGTGGTAGGTCTGTTACCGGCAGTGCCTTCGTGGATTCAGGGTCTTCTACTAATATCATGTCTGTGGAATTTGCTATGTCTCTAGCTATGCCTTTGATTGATTTGCCTAAACCTGTCCCGGTAGTGGGTATCGACTCCACTCCTCTTGCTAATGGTTATTTTACACAGCATACCCCTGTTTTTGAACTCCTTGTTGGCTCCATGCATTTGGAGCAGTGCTCTGTACTGTTGATGCAGGGATTATCGTCCGATTTGGTTTTAGGCCTTCCCTGGTTGCAGTTGCATAATCCCACGTTTGACTGGAATACTGGGGAGCTTACCAAATGGGGTAATGAATGCTTGACGTCATGTTTTTCTGTTAATTCTATTTCTCCCCCTGAGGAGGTGAACACGCTACCTGAGTTTGTTCAGGACTTCGCTGATGTTTTCTCTAAGGAGGCCTCCGAAGTGTTACCTCCTCATAGAGAATACGTATGCGCTATCGATTTGGTACCAGGAGCTAAGCTCCCTAAGGGTAGGATATTTAATCTCTCTTGTCCCGAACGTGAAGCCATGAGAGAGTATATCCAGGAATGCCTGGCCAAGGGTTACATTCGCCCCTCTACTTCTCCGGTAGGTGCTGGCTTCTTCCAAGGATGGTGGTCTTAGGCCATGCATTGACTACCGTAACTTGAATAAGGTCACTGTAAGGAACCAGTATCCCCTTCCTTTGATTCCAGATCTCTTTAATCAGGTTCAGGGGGCCCAATGGTTCTCTAAGTTTGATCTACGGGGGGCGTATAACCTTATCCGCATCAAAGAGGGGGATGAGTGGAAGACTGCGTTTAACACGCCCGAAGGTCATTTTGAATACCTCGTCATGCCCTTTGGGTTGTGTAATGCTCCCGCGGTCTTCCAGAATTTCATAAATGAGATTTTAAGAGATTACCTGGGGGTATTTCTTGTAGTGTACCTTGATCACATACTTGTGTTTTCCAAGGACTGGTCCTCCCACATTGAGCATGTCAGGAAGGTGCTCCAGGTCCTTCGGGAAAACAAATTGTCTGCGAAGACCGAAAAATGTGTGTTTGGGGTGCAGGAGATACCATTTTTGGGTGAAATCCTCACTCCTCATGAATTCCACATGGACCCCGCCAAGGTACAGGTTGTGGCAGAATGGGTCCAACCTGCCTCCCTGAAGGCGTTACAGTGCTTCTTGGGGTTCGCTAATTATTACAGGAGATTTATTGCTAACTTCTCGGTCATCGCTAAGCCTCTTACGGATCTCACTCGCAAAGTGCTGATCTCCTCCACTGGCCTCCTGAGGCTGTCCAGGCTTTTGAGGTCCTTAAGAAGTGCTTTATCTCGGCCCCGGTGCTGGTTCAGCCCAACCAAATGGAGCCATTTATCGTGGAGGTTGACGCGTCCGAGGTGGGAGTGGGGGCTGTCTTGTCCCAGGGTACCAGGTCCCTCACCCATCTCCGTCCCTGTGCCTACTTCTCCAGGAAGTTTTCGCCCACTGAGAGTAACTATGATATTGGCAACCGCGAACTCTTAGCCATTAAATGGGCATTTGAAGAGTGGCGCCACTTCCTGGAGGGGGCTAGGCACCAGGTAACGGTCCTTACTGACCACAAGAATCTGGTTTTCCTAGAATCTGCCCGGAGGCTAAACCCGAGACCAGCTCGATGGGCGTTATTTTATACCAGATTCAAGTTTTTGGTTACCTATAGGGCTGGGTCTAAAAATATTAAGGCTGATACACTGTCGTGTAGCTTCATGGCCAGCCCTGCTTCGGAGGAAGATCCTGCTTGTATTTTGCCTCCAGGTATAATCATTTCCTCTATTGATTCTGATTTAGTCTCTGAAATTGCGGCTGATCAAGGTTCAGCTCCCGGGAACCTTCCTGAGAACAAGCTGTTTGTTCCCCTGCAATTCCGGCTAAGGGTACTTAGGGAAAATCATGACTCCGCACTATCTGGTCATCCAGGCATCCTGGGTACCAAGCACCTCATTGCCAGAAAGTATTGGTGGCCTGGGTTGCCTAAAGACGTTAAGGCCTACGTCGCCGCTTGTGAGGTTTGTGCTACGTGGAAGAATCCTATTCCCGACCAGCGGGCTTACTACGTTCTTTGCCCATTCCCCAGAAACCTTGGACCCATATCTCCATGGATTTTATCACCGATTTGCCTCCATCTCAAGGCAAGTCGGTGGTGTGGGTTGTAGTAGACCGCTTCAATAAGATGTGCCACTTTGTGCCCCTCAAGAAACTACCCAATGCTAAGACGTTAGCTACCTTGTTTGTCAAACACATCCTGCATCTCCATGGGGTCCCTGTCAATATTGTTTCTGACAGAGGGGTACAATTTGTTTCTTTGTTTTGGAGAGCCTTCTGTAAAAAGTTGGAGATTGATCTGTCCTTCTCCTCTGCCTTCCATCCTGAAACTAATGGCCAAACTGAGAGGACTAATCAGTCTCTAGAACAATATTTAAGGTGTTTTATCTCTGACTGTCAATATGATTGGGTCTCATTCATTCCCCTCGCCGAATTTTCCCTTAATAACCGGGTCAGTAACTCGTCAGGGGTCTCCCCCTTTTTTCTGTAATTTTGGGTTTAATCCACGGTTCTCCTCCGTTTCACCTGGTAGTTCCAACAATCCCGAGGTAGAGGTCGTTCATCGTGAACTGTGCACAGTCTGGGCCCAGGTTCAGAAGAACCTAGAGGCGTCCCAGAGCATACAAAAAACTCAGGCAGATAGAAGACGTTCTGCTAACCCCTTGTTTATGGTCGGGGATCTGGTGTGGCTATCGTCAAAGAACTTGCGCCTTAAAGTCCCGTCCAAGAAGTTTGCTCCCCGGTTTATTGGGCCGTACAAGGTCATTAAAGTCCTCAATCCTGTCTCCTTCCGACTGGAGTTGCCCCCATCTTTTCGAGTACCCGACGTGTTTCATGCACCCCTCCTTAAACGCTGCTTCCCGTCCTTGGCTCCCTCGAGGAAACCTCCTGTCCCCGTTCTCACCCCTGAGGGGGTAGAATTCGAGGTGGCCAAGATTGTGGACAGCAAGATGGTCCAAGTCTCCCTCCAGTACCTGGTCCATTGGAGAGGATACGGGCCAGAGGAGAGGACTTGGGTACCCGCCCGGGATGTTCACGCTGGTGTATTGGTCAGGAGGTTCCACCTTCGTTTCCCCAATAAACCAGGTCCATCTAGAAAGGGTCCGGTGGCCCCTCATAAAAGGGGGGGTACTGTAAAGGATCTGCCAGGCACAGCTTCTGTGTCAACGCCCATAGGTAATCAGTCTGCACCTGCTTCTATGTCTGTGAGACTGACTCCATCTTCCACCACTCAGGATGGCAGGCTTAGGAGTGGGAGAGCCTATCACAGCCTGGCCAGACGGTGCTAGCTCCCGCCCTCTGTCTATTTATACCTGCCTTTCCTGTTCCTCCTTGCTTGTGATTCTTCTCGTTTGTTTTCCTGGCCCTGCTGCAGCTTTTTGAACTATTTGACCCTGCTTCATATTGACCCTGGCTTACTGACTACTCTCCTGCTCTGCGTTTGGTACCTCGTACACTCCTGGTTTGACTCGGCTTGTTCACTACTCTCCTGCTCTGCGTTTGGTACCTCGTACACTCCTGGTTTGACTCGGCTCGTTCACCACTCTTATTGCTCACGGTGTTGCCGTGGGCAACTGCCCCGTTTCCCTTAGCTTCTGCGTACCCTTGTCTGTTTGTCTGTCGTGAACTTATTGAGCGTAGGGACCGTTGCCCAGTTGTACCCCGTCGCTTAGGGCGGGTCGTTGCAAGTAGGCAGGGACTGAGTGGCGGGTAGATTAGGGCTCACTTGTCTGTTTCCCTACCCCCATCATTACAGTATGATTCTGTGTATGTATGATACTGTGTATGTAAGATACATACATCTATCCTAGGGCCGGCCCTGCACATACCACACACTAGACACATACTGCACAAACTACTTACACTAGACACATACCAAACACACACAACACAAATGCTAAACACATACCTCACATAACATTTACACACTAGACCTATACCACACATAACACTCACACTCACATTGAAAACAACATGCACAAAAATGCCACTAATACATTAGACGACACAAAACTCACACAAATTGCATGTTTCACTCATACAATTGACAAACACTGTTAATACTACATCAACCAGTCACACTACAAAAATCAATCCAACACTTCACTCACTTTGCTATATTTATCTGATTTATTTTGTAGACCGCCGATTCTTGGGCACTGGCATGCAGGATGCTGGCAGTACATAGGCATCTATAACTGAAATGCCCCCTCCACCACTAAGCCCCGTCCATGTGCCCATGCCCCTTTTACAAAGCTCCTCCCATCTGTGGCTCAAATTAACCATAACCGAATACTCACTCTTTTAACCCTTTAGTTCCTCCTATCTACAGTATCTGGACTACCTCCCCTCCCACAAGCAGGTTTCTTGCAGATACTGTGTGCATCACCCATGTCCTTTACACTCACTTATGCCCCCTAATTCCCCTTCATTGTAGAAGGCTGCTTGCAGCTTACATGAAGCTGAAGCAGATAAAGAAATAAACCTGCTAGTGCTACACCCATCAGCAACATACCAGGCAGGGGCTGGAGTCACTTTCTCCTCGGTAGCCAGACTGAAGCTGTGTTCAGGGGCTGTAGAAAGAGCAAGCCCATCACTGATTGGCTGATGCTCAGCCAACCAGTATTAGGTTTGATTTGTACATGCAGATTGGCCAGGTACTGATTCTCCTTTTCCTCTGCGGCGCCAGTTATGTGAGCTAATGAGCTAGGCATCAGTGCAGAAAACAAGTCTAGAGCAGATTAGTTGTGGCTCGGCCAAAAAGCACTATACCTCATTTCTTCAGTTCTCCTTCCCATCATTGCAGAGTACACAGCAACAAATCTCAGAAAGATGTGGTTTTGTACACCAGGAGGCAGCTGTTATTGTAATGTTGGTGCTTGTGTTCACCACTGTTCGCAGGGCCGTTTCTAGCTTTTCACCTGAAAATTTAAATGGCGTCCCCCCCAGATTTTGATTGACATTCCCCTGGCTAATCTACATCACTAGCAGCCTCCTCCAAATCTTGCGGATGCGCCGTTGCCTTGTACTGGCATGCGTGGTGCAGCTGGGCAGAGCACACCTAGCTGCACGGTGTGTGCCCAAGTAGTACAAGGCAATGACGCCTCCGAGAAAGTTTGAGGAGACTGGTAGTGAGGTATTACTGCTAGAGGGATGTCAATCAAGCATGTAAAGTTGGATTTTGAAGCAGGGCTATGTGACTCTTCAGGATAGCGGCACCGCCCCATGACCCTTTAATGAGTAATTGGTCTATAGTGTGCGCCGCTTTAAAAGTTGATTCTATAGATTTTTCTGCATCTGAAAACAACATACAGGGGAATATTTGGAAATATTGTCAGGTCATGTATTACTTCATGGTGGCGGTTCAAGTGGTTAAAACTACCTGACAGGTTCCCATTAAATATACAGCGAATTGAAAACAATTCGATCTGCCCTGTAATTTTGTTATTATAAATATATTCTATATAATTACAGCTCCAGTACAAAGCTCTGACATATACGGCTCAAAAACCAAGCTCAATACATATATGCACCACCAGAACAATGCTCAGTACATATATACAGCTCCAAAACCAAGCTCATTACATATATACAGTACCAGAACCCCCAGCTCAGTACATATATAGTTACATAGTTACATAGTTACATAGTTAGTACGCCTGAAAAAAGACACATGTCCATCAAGTTCAACCAAGGGACGGGAAAAGGGAAGGGAAAAATTTCTACACATAGGCGCTAATATTTTTTTGTTCTAGGAAATTATCTAAGCCTTTTTTAAAGCCATCTACTGTCCCTGCTGTGACCAGCTCCTGTGGTAGACTATTCCATAGATTCACAGTTCTCACAGTAAAGAAGGCTTGTCGCCTCTACAGGTTGAACCAGTTTTTTCTCCAGACGGAGGGAGTGCCCCCTTGTTTTTTGAGGGGGTTTTATATGGAACAGGATTTCACCATATTTTTGTATGTGCCATTAATATATTTATATAAATTAATCATCTCCCCCCTTAGTCGTCTTTTTTCTATGCTAAATAGGTTCAATTCTTTTAATCTTTCCTCATAACTTAGATTCTCCATGCCCCTTATTAGCTTCGTTGCTCTTCTTTGTATTTTTTCCAACTCAAGGGCATCCTTTCTATGAACTGGAGCCCAGAACTGAACAGCATATTCTAGATGAGGCCTTACTAATGCTTTGTAAAGTGGCAATATTACATCCGTGTCCAGTGAGTTCATGCCTCTTTTAATACACGACAATATCCTTCTGGCTTTTGAAGTAGCTGATTGACACTGCATGCTGTTATTTAGTTTATGATTTACAAGTACACCCAGATCCTTCTCAACAAGTGACTCCCCCAGTGTAGCTCCCCCTAGGACATATGATGCATGAAGGTTTTTGGTACCCAGATGCATAACTTTACATTTATCTACATTAAACTTAATTTGCCAACTGGATGCCAAAACACTTAATTTGTTTAAATGTGCTTGCAATTCACGAACACCTTCCATAGACTGAACTATATTACATAGCTTGGTGTCATCTGCAAAAATAGAAATAGAGCTATTTAACAACTTCTGTCCTTACTAAAACCGTGCTGGCTGTCACTTATAATACTATTTTTTTGTCACATAAACCTGTATATAGTCCCTCAACAGCCCCTCAAACATTTTCCCCATGATGGATGTTAAGCTTACTGGTCTATAATTACCCGGGGAAGACCTAGAGCCCTTTTTGAAAATATGCACCACATTTGCCCTGCGCCAGTCCCTTGGCACTATACCAGTCACTAAAGAATCTCTAAATATTATGAAGAGGGGGAAATAAATAACTGAACTAAGCTCTTCAAGAACTCTAGGTTGTAACCCATCTGGTCCCGGGGGCCTTGTGCACATTTATTTTATTTAATTTAGCTTGGACCATATCTACATTCATTCAATTCAGTATATCAACTGATATATTAACAGCACTGGCAGGTGCTACATCAGCTGCTCTTTCTTCTGTTGTATATACAGAGCTAAAGAACCCATTTAGTAACTCTGCCTTCTCTTGATCCCCTGTGACCAACTCCCCATTACCACTATCTAGGGGTCCTACATGTTCAGACCTTGGCTTTTTTGCATTTATATACTTGAAGAATTTTTTGGGATTTGTTTTACTATCCTTGGCCACCTGCCTTTCATTTTGTATTTTTGATCATTTTATTACATTTTTACAGATTTTATTACGCTCTTTATAATTAAAAAAGGCTACAGCTGTACCCTCAGATTTGAATTTTTTAAATGCCTTTTTTTTGTCATGTATTGCCCTTTTTACAGAATGTGTGGGATTTAATTTTAGTCGTTTATACTTGTTACCTATAGGAATAAATTTTGCACTATAATTACCCAAAGTAGATTTGAAAATCTCCCATTTATCATTTGTCCCATTATTTGACATTAGTTCTTCACAGTCTATATCCTGAATTGCAGCCCTCATCCTGGGGAAATTGGCTTTCTTAAAATTAAGTGTTTTTGCCCTCCCAGCCTGTGTTTGTTTTTTACATTATAGGTAAAATGTAACTATAGTGTGATCACTGTTACCTAGGTTTTCACGAACATTGACATTCCCAACAAGATCTGCATTATTAGAAATGACCAGATCCAACAGAGCTTCACCTCTAATCGGGTCTTCCACAAACTGGCCCATAAAATTTTCCTGCAACAGGTTGAGGAAGTGTCTCCCCTTTGCAGTTGAAGCTGAACCTTGACACCAATTAATATCCCGGTAATTAAAATCTCCCATTATTACTACAGTACCCGCCTGTGCAGCCCGCTCCATCTGTTTATATAGCTGACCTTCCATCTCCTCAGTTATATTGGGGAGTCTATAGATTACACCAAAAGTTATTTTTTTCAGTGATTACCTCCCTTTCTAGTTCCACCCACAAGGTTTCAACCTCCTCACAGTCTTCACCCACTATTGTCTTTTTCACACTCGCCTTCATATCACTTCTCACATACAGACATACACCACCACCTATCCTATTTGTCTTATCTTTCTGAAGCAGTGTAAAACCCTGTAGATTTACAGCCCAGTCATGTGAAGAGTCCAGCCATGTTTCAGCAACACCAACTATATCTATATTTTCTTCCAGTATCAAGGCCTCCAGCTCCCCCATTTTGCTTGCTAGACTTCTGGCATTTGTGAACATACACTTTAACTTGCCTTTCAGTTTTTCACTTTTATTATAATCAGAAATGTGATTATTTGACATTATTTGGGCATTTTTATTTACACTGCTGTTTTGTAACAAAAGGATCTCCTTATCCTGTTGTCTAGTCCTCTCCCCACAGTCTGTTTCTCCCCCACCAATAAAGTCTGACCCCTCTCTAACCTGACTACCCCTTTATTTTCTACATTGACCTTCCTCCTCAGCCCTAGTTTAAATACTCCGCCACCCCAGCTAGAATTCTCTCCCCCAGCACAGCGGATCCCCTTCCATTTAGGTGTAAATCGTCTGTAGAATACAGTTTGTACCCCAATGAAAAGTCAGCACAGTGCTCTAGGAACCCAAAGCCTTCTCCTCTACACCAAGACTTAAACCATGCATTAAACTCCCTGAGCACCAGAACAAAGCTCAGTGCATATATACAGCTCCAGAACAAAGCTCATTACATATATATAGTTCCAGAACAAAGCTCAGTACATAAATACAGCACCAGAACCCAGATCAGCACATAAATACAACACCAGAACAAAGCTCAGTACATAAATAGAGCACCAGCACACATTCAGTGCATTCCCTGTCATATAGGTTTGTACAACATAAAACTACAGCTCCCAGCAAGGACCGAACAATGGTAAGGATATGCTGGGAGTTGCTGTTTCACAAAAAAAAAATCATACCACCCATCATCACGCTGCAAATCATACAGTGACTACAGCACTGATTAGAGGCAGAATAAACATTAATATTAAGTGACTCACCGGTGACGATCTCAGATTCTAGCTGTTCTTTTTCTCTTTTCTTCTCCATCCAGTCCAGACCTCTATGATGACTTCTGCCGGCCACAGCCATTCCTGCAATTTGCCGCTCAGATATCTTCACACTGTGTCCCTGATTATAATCGCATCA
The DNA here is from genome assembly GCF_050947455.1 of Rhinoderma darwinii. Classification (NCBI taxonomy): domain Eukaryota; kingdom Metazoa; phylum Chordata; class Amphibia; order Anura; family Rhinodermatidae; genus Rhinoderma; species Rhinoderma darwinii. The sequence goes on from NC_134688.1 coordinate 361,940,392, forward strand.
TACACTGTCCCACACACACACACACACACGCACACACACACACACACACACACACACACACAGTGCTCCCCGTAGATAGTGCCCCCATAGAGCCACCTGTAGATAGTGCCCCACATTTAGCCCCCTATAGATAGCTCCCCTAATATAGTGTACCTGTAATGATGGGGGTAGGGAAACGGACAAGTGAGCCCTAATCTACCCGCCACTCTGTCCCTGCCTACTTGCAACGACCCGCCCTAGGCGACGGGGTACAACTGGGCGGCAGTCCCTACGCTCAGTAAGTGCACGAGACAAACAGACAAGGGTACACGAAGCTAAGGGAAATGGGGCAGTTGCCCACGGCAACTCTATGAGCAACAATAGTGGTGAACGAGCCGAGTCAAACCAGGAGTGCACGAGGTACCAAACGCAGAGCAGGAGAGTAGTCAGTAAGCCTGGGTCAGTATGGAGCAGGATCAAATAGTTAGTAGCTGTAGCTGGGCCAGGAAACCACACGAGAAGAATCACAAGCAAAGGAGGAACAGGAAAGGCAGGTATAAATAGACAGAGGGCGGGAGCTAGCTCCGTCTGGCCAGGCTGCGATAGGCTCTCCCACTCCTAAGCCTGCCATCCTGAGTGGTGGAAGATGGAGTCAGTCTCAGAGACATAGACTCAGGTGCAGATTGATTACCTATGGGCGTATACACAGAAGTTGTGCCTGGCAGATCCTTTACAGTACCCTGTATATAGTAGCCCACACATAGCCCCCTGATTATGGTGACCCACATATAGCCTCCCCCATAGATTGTGCCCCACATATAGCCTCCCCTGTAGATTGTGACCCACATATAGCCTTCCCCGTAGATAGTATCCAACATATAGCCTCCCCTGTAGATAGTGCCCCACATATAACCTCTCCTGTAGATTGTGGCCCACATATAGCTCCCCTTGTATATAGTGTCCCACATATTGCCCCCCTGAAGATAATGCCACTCACACTTTTAGGTGGAAAAAAAACAACTTTACCTACTCACTTTGATCCTGTTCCTACGCTGTCCTCTGTCAATGCAGGCCTGCTCTCTTCTGAGCAGGTCTGCTGGGGCTGAACTACGACGCTGATTGGCAGGGCAGAATGACGCTCCGTCAATCAGCGCCTTTCAACAACGGAAGTGGCACGATGACGTCATCACGCTTGCTAGCATCGTTGAAAAGTGCTGATTGGCAGGGCAGAATTACTTGCCTCACCAATAAGCGTCTTTCAACAACGGAAGCGGCGCGATTATATCATCGCGCCGCTAGCATCGTTGAAAGGCGCTGGTTTGCGGGGGAAGTCCTTCTGCCCTTCCAATCAGCGTCATTGTAAGGCATATAGATGCAGGTACAATAAGTGCAGTAGGGGGTGGTGGAGGCTGGATTCAGTGGCACCGCCTCCACTTCAGAGAGGCAGCAGGCCGCCAACACTGTCTGGCAGTGATTGTTTGGGCAGCCAGCAGGAGGCCCACTGTTCACCGGCCCATCTGGCCCTGTCTTCAACTCCTTATTTTAGAGCAGATTCTCTAGACATTGAAACAGGGGACAATATAGACTCTCATCTGATGTCTGTAGATTCTCTACAATCTTACATCAGACAAATGATAGGTGACCTTAAGTCAGACATATATGATATAACATCACGTACAGATCTCATTGAACATAAAATAGAAAATTTCGCTAAATCACATAACTTGCTAATTGATATCATTTCATCTTTGGAAGTAGCAGTCCAGAGATTATCTAACGAAGTTCTAGACCTAGAAGATAGGTCCCGAAGAAACAATGTGAGAATTAGAGATGTAACAGAATCGATTACTCCTGATCTACTTCCACAATACCTTATAAATCTAATGGCTTTGGTGCTGCCTCAAAAAAACACACTGAATTTAACAATTGACAGGATTCATCGCATTCCCAAGCCTCAACATATTGCATCTCATCTTCCAAGGGACACTACAGCTCGAATCCATTTCTACCACGGTAAAGATGATTTCCTCCGAGCTTTGAAAAATTCACCTGAATTACCAGATAGATTCAAAGATATCACCTTATACACGGACCTATCAGCAGCAACCATGCTGCACCACAGAGAATACCTGCTATTGAGCAAAATATTAAGAGAAAAAGGAATCCTTTATAAATGGGACTTCCCAGTAAAGCTTATTATATCCAGAAATGGCAGTCAACATGTCTGCACATCACCAGATGCAGCTAGAGATATACTACACAACTGGGGCCTTCTTCCATCTCCAACCAGTAACCCTCTTCGCAGAAATGAATCTCGCCCGGAAATTATTACTCCCCTTTGGTCGGAAAAAGTCAGCCGTACCAGACATAGAACATGAGACTGACGTATTTTCTATACAAAGTTGACTAAGACAGAGCTTCAACTTAATTTGTGACTATCTGCATCAGTCCAACATTCTCTGAGCCCTTATAATAGTGGGCTGGTAAGTCCAACTGTTTTTGCCTCCTCCTTTACCCTGAAAGAGGGAAAGAAATTGTTAATTTGCATTTTAGGATTGTTGCTATGTTCAAATATGTTTTTCTGAATTCTATGTGTTTGTCAAAAGCCTCGGTTCAGCGAAAAATCTGAGAATATTGGGATTTTTTAGAAACTTCCCCACTAGCAGAGATGGGCTTTAAGTTCGTATCCATCAATGCCCATGGCTTGAATTCTCCTTTCAAACATTCATTATTATGGAAGGAAGCCATTAAGTCCAAATGTGACATTCTGTGTATCCAAGAAAACCATTTGCATAATAGTTTTTATGTGTCTAATTACCTTCCTCTTTACCATAGAATATCTCTTTGGTATACAATTGGAGGACGAGAGGCCATGAATGCAGTGCGGTGGACATATGCTTACATCCGATAATGAATATCACTTATCTTCTCGGCTTAACGGCTCGTTTGTACGATCTAATGTTTCTATAGACATGTATATCTACAGCATGTATACGTCCAATTACCTATATTTATATACTGTGTATTTTTATCACTTATCAGTGTTGTTATTATATTTTATTTGTACTGACTATATTTTTAATACTCTTTATTATATTCACATTGTCTACTAATATTTACATGTTCACATATTATTATGTTGTACAATTCATTTTATTCAATGTATTTTCACATATATGTTTCAACCAACATTTTGGGTGTCCTATTGTTTACACACAATACAGTATGTTCTGCAACAAATCACTCACATGAATTTTGTTTCATTATTTATACATATATTTATTATCACTTCTTATTTTCATACCTCACACATATATTTCTCCACTTTCTTATCTTCACAATCATCCATGACATATATTTTATATTCATAACATATATATTGTACATTTATATATGCACTTCCCTATACATACATTTTCTGCACCTTGTTTGTGCCAAAACTAAACACTATATCGACACATCGTATATTATCACTCTTTCTTTTCATTTCTTAATTTTAAGTATATACTGTATAGATACGAGAAGGGGCAAAAAAGAAAAAAAGAGAATAAAAGAAAAACTTTTTAGACACAGTATTTATATTTATTGCTTCAATGTTTCTATATATTTATACAATAAGTTATATATACATTTTTAATCTACATATAGTGTTTTGGATACATATGTGCCTGTATCGGCATGATCATGTACACGTTACTATACTGTCACAATGGATATATATATATACACGAGACTTATAAATGGATGTCAGTATGATACATCTATCTATTCATTATATGGCACAGATTGGTATATAGTATTTATCACTATAATCTGCTGTTCGTTTCTTAGTAAACATTACCTTTTACTATATCTTTCATCTTGTTCTTAATATATTCATATCCGCCGCATTCAACTTAATGTATAAGGATTTATTGACTCATGCTAAACCCTCTGCCATACTCTCTTCTTCCTTTCTGCTGCCCGGTCCCGTATCTTCAACATCCCATGGGATACTTTAATTTCAGCAGTGTTTACCTGTGCGCTTGTGTCGGGAGGGAGCCCCCGCTTCCCCCGGTCCTGCGCGTCTCTATCGGGGTGGGCGTGTCTCCTCGGCGTCAGTCGCCGCTGGGTCACGCCCCCTTGATGACGCGCGGTCGGAGGTGAATGACGGGCGTCCCCGCCCCCGGCACTTGACGCCACTGTATACACACCCACGGTCCCATGTGATGTTCGGTACGGTTACGATTGGATGGCCACACACTTTAAAAGAGGAGTTTCCTGCTGGAGAGACGGCACCCCCGGACGAAGGCATTTCGCCGAAACGCGCGTCGGGACTGACGTTCTCTCCATGCAGAGGACTACAATGGGTATGTTACATGCTTCCTTTCTTGGGTTTTCTTCCACCTAACTTGCCTGTATCATTCACTGCTGGCATATTATGCTTGTCATTTCGGACTACAGCCTTCCACTTTGTTGATAATCTCTGTACTGGTTAAATTTACATCCAGCCTATATATATATACACATCTCTTACTCTGCAGATTCACATCTTCAAGATATGTATATAGAGGTTTTCAAAATTATCAATGTGATCAGGCTACATTCACCCAGTTTAAAAATACATCTTTGACACTGTCACTTACCCCTTTGTGTCTGTATGTTCTCTGCAAGTGTTAGACGTCTCTGTGTTTTTGCTCAGTATGACCTATCTTTTAATGTTGTATTTCTCAATAAAATTGATATATTTTTCCTATCTACTTGTGTTAATTGTGCCCTATACGTTTTTAGGTTTATACTAGTTGTTTAGGGCAACACACCAAGAGTCACTTGGTTTCATTGAGGTCTAGCCTTCATATATAGGCTGTAGTATAGCATATATTTATATGTATACCATTTAGATCTCCTTCCTGCATGTACCAATAGGTTTATGTTGGCTAATTCTTTACTGTGTTCCTCACAGATTCAAGTACATCAGGGTCCATGGATCATAAAGCTAGGGAACGCATCTGGCGTTCTCAAATGGATCAGGTTTTTAATGATGGGTCTACTCAGCCTGTTTTTAACGGTCAAGGGAATGTGAGTGAATTACAAAATAAATACAAGAATCTATTACACCGCCGTATGAAAATATGGTGGAACAAGATCTTTTTGGAAAATTACTTACAAAGAAAATTGATCCCTAGAGGCCTTAGAGTCCAGATCTTCCCCTCCTTTCCAATTGAAGATACCACATTTATTACCAATTGGGAAGAAGTTTGCAATCAGAGTTCCTTTAAATTTATGGAGCTGTTAGCCAGTTTGAATCAAACCACACTAGATCAGCTCGATACAAATATCGAAGCCATACAATCTGATCTTAAAGAAAAAATGAGCGCTGAAGGTTTGGTCAGATTTAATCTTACATTGGAACAACAATTTACCGAATGGGAAAAAGAAATTAAAGATATGAAATCTAAAAAATTCTCAAGAGATACCAACGATTACGCTCAGCACAAAGTATACAAATGGAGGAAAAGTACTCCATTTGTACAGACCAATCACCATATGTCCACTACATCAATCTCATCTCAGAGTGAATCTGACGGTGGATCACGACAGCGGCCGTATCATGCCTATAGCACGAGACAAAAAAGAAAAGTACCATACAAACAAACTTCTAACAAAAGAAAACCTGATGTTGATGGATCTCAGAATCCACTTAAGGTAATTAATTTATCCAACCATGTCTTCTCTACCTCTGATATGGAGGTTCTAGAGCGAGGACTTACTTTTGCTCCATGTGCCCGCTTTGATGCATTTTCTGCTATCAAAGATTTACACATTTTCGGTCGATCACTCATCTATAAAAAATATTTCCATAGGTCTGATGTCCATGAGATTTTTCCTACTGTTACAGAACAACAGACCGTATCTGACCTAGAGGAACTATTGAGAGAACAAGAATACGACCCGACAGGTAGGTTCCCCCATCACTCAGGGTAAAATCAAAACGGTTTCCTGCAATGACAATGTGTTCAGCAGTAGACTCTTTTGTCAAATCTGTTAGTCAGGAATTTGCAAAAATGCCCAATAGGATTAAAAATGATAATCTATCAGTAGCACAACGACAAAGCCTTAAAAAACTAAGCAAAATTGACAATGTCGTCTTTAAAGCAGCCGACAAAGGCGGAAATATCGTGGTTTGGCCTTGTGTGATGTATGAAACCGAGGCTTATAGACAATTAAATGACAAAAATTGTTATAAAAGACTTACATATAATCCTTTACATACTTTCCAACTAGATCTGGAGAAGATTCTAACAAAGGCCCAAACTGAGAACACCATTTCTAAAGAATTACATGATGCACTCATTCCCACTGAACCAACTATATCAACTCTATATTTACTACCAAAGGTTCACAAAGATGCAAAGGTCCCCCCGGGAAGACCGATTATTCAGGTAGGGGTAACTTAACTGAGAAAATCTGCAAATTTATTGACCACCACCTTAAAGGGGTTGTTGAGTGTTTACCGTCATATGTACGTGATACCACCGATCTTCTGCAGAAAATAGACGGAATCAGCGTGGAGGATGACATGTTACTGGTTACGTGTGACGTCGAGTCACTCTATACCAGTATCCGCCATATCGACGGTCTAAGAGCCGTCTCTACATTTTTAACTATGGAAAATATGGAGTCTAATTTTTCCAAGTTTATCTTGACACTTCTCGAATTTGCACTCAAACACAATTTTTTTATCTTTAATGAACACTTTTATCTCCAGCTCCAGGGAACATCAATGGGGGCAGCATGTGCGCCTTCATATGCAAATTTGTTTCTGGGGCTGTGGGAACGTGACCTCTTCCATGGTGGGCGTGGTGTCTCGATGGACCGGGTCATTTTTTGGGCCCGGTACATTGATGACATTTTCTCATCTGGAGGGGTACGCCAGAGACTTTCGAGACCTTCATCAATAATGTAAATTCCAATGATTTAAACATCAAATTAACTTATCATTATGATAAATATCGGGCGGAATTTTTGGACATCAAACTATGTAAAGATGAAAATGGTTTTCTCCAATCCGATGTGTTTCGGAAAACCACGGCGGTTAACTCCTTCCTTCACGCCTCCTCTTCTCACCCCATACAGACGATAAAAGCAGTTCCAATAGGTCAATTCCTCAGGATCCGAAGGATTTGTTCCTCCGTTGATGCATTCGAGAAACAGGCTTATGATCTTACCAACCGATTCCTTGTCCGGGGATACAGTAAACGTTCCATAAAAAAAGCATATCATCGTGCGAAAAATACATCGAGAGACGAACTCTTATTCCCTAAACTAAGAAACAAAACAGAGACACAGGTAAGATTCACTACAGAATACCATTCAAGGTGGCCCCAAATGAAAGATATATTGAAGCAGTTTTGGCCCATATTACTCACCGATCCAACAATCGAGACATATATCTCTAGATATCCAGCTATTTCGGCACGACGCTCAAAAAACCTTAAAGACCATCTTGTACGCAGTCATTATCAACTAAACAACAAAAAGTTTCCGTTTGGCACTAAAGGCCCTAAATGGGGCTGCAAGACCTGTGGTCATTGTGTTGCGTGTTCCAACATAGAAAAAGCGACAACTTTTGTCGACGCAACGGGCAAACGCACATTTACCATTACCCACTCCATCACCTGCTCAACCAGGGCGGTTGTTTATTACGCTACCTGCCCTTGTCCCAAAATATACGTGGGACTTACTACTCGCGAATTTAAAACTCGAGTTAGGGAACATGTTCGCAACATTACGTTAGCCAAAACGATCGAGACCCCAGAAATCCTGAAACCTGTCGCTCGACATTTTAAGTTATACCATTCGTGTGACCCAACCAAACTTAAAGTTAGAGGAATCGATTGTATAGAAAAACATATTAGAAGAGGCGATATCTCTAAAAATTTGGCAAGGTGTGAATCCAAGTGGATCTGGACTCTAGGGACTATGTCTCCTCATGGGCTCAATGAAAATCTCAATTTTGCTCCCTTCCTTTGACCGTTAACCTCCAGTGGGTTATTTTAAACATGTTTTTAGCTTTTTATGTGTCTAATTACCTTCCTCTTTACCATAGAATATCTCTTTGGTATACAATTGGAGGACGAGAGGCCATGAATGCAGTGCGGTGGACATATGCTTACATCCGATAATGAATATCACTTATCTTCTCGGCTTAACGGCTCGTTTGTACGATCTAATGTTTCTATAGACATGTATATCTACAGCATGTATACGTCCAATTACCTATATCTATATACTGTGTATTTTTATCACTTATCAGTGTTGTTATTATATTTTATTTGTACTGACTATATTTTTAATACTCTTTATTATATTCACATTGTCTACTAATATTTACATGTTCACATATTATTATGTTGTACAATTCATTTTATTCAATGTATTTTCACATATATGTTTCAACCAACATTTTGGGTGTCCTATTGTTTACACACAATACAGTATGTTCTGCAACAAATCACTCACATGAATTTTGTTTCATTATTTATACATATATTTTTTAGCACTTCTTATTTTCATACCTCACACATATATTTCTCCACTTTCTTATCTTCACAATCATCCATGACATATATTTTATATTCATAACATATATATTGTACATTTATATATGCACTTCCCTATACATACATTTTCTGCACCTTTTTTGTGCCAAAACTAAACACTATATCGACACATCGTATATTATCACTCTTTCTTTTCATTTCTTAATTTTAAGTATATACTGTATAGATACGAGAAGGGGCAAAAAAGAAAAAAAGAGAATAAAAGAAAAACTTTTTAGACACAGTATTTATATTTATTGCTTCAATGTTTCTATATATTTATACAATAAGTTATATATACATTTTTAATCTACATATAGTGTTTTGGATACATATGTGCCTGTATCGGCATGATCATGTACACGTTACTATACTGTCACAATGGATATATATATATACGAGACTTATAAATGGATGTCAGTATGATACATCTATCTATTCATTATATGGCACAGATTGGTATATAGTATTTATCACTATAATCTGCTGTTCGTTTCTTAGTAAACATTACCTTTTACTATATCTTTCATCTTGTTCTTAATATATTCATATCCGCCGCATTCAACTTAATGTATAAGGATTTATTGACTCATGCTAAACCCTCTGCCATACTCTCTTCTTCCTTTCTGCTGCCCGGTCCCGTATCTTCAACATCCCATGGGATACTTTAATTTCAGCAGTGTTTACCTGTGCGCTTGTGTCGGGAGGGAGCCCCCGCTTCCCCCGGTCCTGCGCGTCTCTATCGGGGTGGGCGTGTCTCCTCGGCGTCAGTCGCCGCTGGGTCACGCCCCCTTGATGACGCGCGGTCGGAGGTGAATGACGGGCGTCCCCGCCCCCGGCACTTGACGCCACTGTATACACACCCACGGTCCCATGTGATGTTCGGTACGGTTACGATTGGATGGCCACACACTTTAAAAGAGGAGTTTCCTGCTGGAGAGACGGCACCCCCGGACGAAGGCATTTCGCCGAAAAGCGCGTCGGGACTGACGTTCTCTCCATGCAGAGGACTACAATGGGTATGTTACATGCTTCCTTTCTTGGGTTTTCTTCCACCTAACTTGCCTGTATCATTCACTGCTGGCATATTATGCTTGTCATTTCGGACTACAGCCTTCCACTTTGTTGATAATCTCTGTACTGGTTAAATTTACATCCAGCCTATATATATATACACATCTCTTACTCTGCAGATTCACATCTTCAAGATATGTATATAGAGGTTTTCAAAATTATCAATGTGATCAGGCTACATTCACCCAGTTTAAAAATACATCTTTGACACTGTCACTTACCCCTTTGTGTCTGTATGTTCTCTGCAAGTGTTAGACGTCTCTGTGTTTTTGCTCAGTATGACCTATCTTTTAATGTTGTATTTCTCAATAAAATTGATATATTTTTCCTATCTACTTGTGTTAATTGTGCCCTATACGTTTTTAGGTTTATACATTTGCATAATAGGTACGTTCATCTCCTTAAACATTTTAAATTCCCCCTACAGACGTAAAAAGAGCAGGTGTCACAATTGCAATTAAAAACTCAGTTGCTTATAATAATATTAATACATATTCAGATCCGAAGGGAAGGTTCGTAATTTTAGTCTGCAAGTTGAATTCTGACGTGTACACCATTGTATCTCATTATGCACCAAACAACAGACAAATCCCATTTATTACTAAGGCTATCTCTAAAGCTAAATCTGTACAGCAGGGCGGGCTATTAATATGTGAAAATTTCAATGTGTTAATGCATTCCAGGTTAGAACGTTCATCATATGGGAAGAGATTGATCTCGGATTTAGAGTTTTTATGAACAGAAGAGAATTTACACAAAATATGGCAATATCAGCATGCTTCCAAGAAATATTTTTACTTTTTTTCTTCCCCAGAGAGGGTATACTCCATAATAGACCTTTTCTTGGTAGACAGAGAACTTGCTGAACTCGAAAGACTCCGATATAGGAGATATCACATGGACTGATCATGCCCCTATATCTTTGATCCTATCAGATAAATATAATATGCTGCACAGGGTTCCATGGAAATTGAATACGTTTCTTTAAATAATCCCTGTCTACTCAAACCTCTATTAGTGCAGCTTTAGAATAATTTTTTGGTAGTAACTTGCCTTCTTCCTTTTCATCGGCTATTATTGCAGTGTGCTCATAAAGCTTATGTAAGGGGTCTATTTATACAACTTGCAGCTAGGGCAGAGAGAGAAAGGAACAAAAAAATTGATTCGCTTTTGTCGGATATTCATATTAATGAAGATCTGATTAAATCTAATCCTACAAACATTCTGAAAGAAAAACCGCAAAGACTTAAGAGACAAACTAAAGTCCTTAAATTTAATCTACTATAAAAAAAATAAACGTCCTAAATGGAATTTCTATACACAAGGTGACAGACCTAGCATGCTTTTATCAAGGAAAGTAAAATAGCAAGTGGCTAAATCCAAAATCCCGTATTTCACATCACTGGGTGGTCACAAAATATATGACCCCCAAAAAATTGCAGATTCTTTCGCTGATTACTATAGCCAGCTATATAATTTGAAAACAGACTCCTCTCTTCTGATCATACAAAACCGATTCAGCCAGAGATTTCTTGTCTAGGATTAATCTCCCAAAATTGTCAGAGACTCAAATAAATAATCTCAATGACCCTATTACAGATTTTGAACTCAAAAAGTTAATTAATGGCTTAAAACAGAATAAATCCCAAGGTCTCGACGGACTGTCCAATGAATACTATAAGGGTATGTGCACACGGTAGCAGGCTTTTACGTCTGAAATGACAGACTGTTTTCAAGGAGAAAACAGCTGCCTCGTTTCAGACGTAATTGCTCCTCCTCGCATTTTGCGAGGCTTCTCTGACAGCCGTAAATCTTGAGCTGCTCTTCATTGAGTTCAATGAAGAACGGCTCAAATTATGTCTGAAAGAAGTGTCCTGAACTTCTTTTGACGAGGCTGTATTTTTACGCGTCGTCGTTTGACAGCTGTCAAACGACGACGCGTAAATGACAGGTTGTCTGCACTGTACGTCGGCAAACCCATTCAAATGAATGGGCAGATGTTTGCCGACGTATTGTAGCCCTATTTTCAGACGTAAAACGAGGCATAATACGCCTCGTTTACGTCTGAAAATAGGTCGTGTGAACCCAGCCTAAGGTGTTTGAAGACGTTTTACTTCCCCATATGAAAAACACCTTTAATGAGATAGTTACTAAGCAAGCTCCCGCACCAAAAATGTTTCAAGTAGTCATAGTCACTCTTCACAAACCGGGAAAACCGATGGACTCCCCAGGAAATTTCCATTACATTTCCCTATTAAATAGTGACATTAAAATCTTTTCCAAACTGTTAGCGATGAGGATAAACAATTGCTTGCCTTCTCTGGTATCCTTAGACCAAGTAGGTTTTGTGAAAAGACGCCGAGCCAGGGATGCCACTAGAAGACTATATTTGATCCAGATAGCATATGACTCTGCAGACCCAGCAGTAGTACTTTCCTTAGATGCTGAAAAATCATTTTATATGGTTAATTGGCGCTTTTTAGAAGCAGTCCTAGGTAAATTTGGTTTTAAATCATTCATAAAGAATGAAATCCTTTCCCTTTATTCGAACCCTTCTGCAATAGTATTTACCTCAGGGTTTCTTTCTAAAGCTTTCTCAATTAGCAATGGTACTCGTCAGGGATGTCCACTATCTCCTTTAAGTTTTGACTTATGCATGGAACCATTTGCGGAAATGATACGAAAATCCTGGAATGTTTTGGGTATTAAGATAGTGGGAGTGGCTATTATTATTTAAAGCACCTGCTCGCCCTTTCATCAGCATTTCTGGCCTGGCTGTGTCCATTTGTAAGTATGGCCTTTTTCGGTGTTTTTGTATATGTCCCTGTGTTTTTATCGGTTCTGTTTGTGCATCAGGAACGTTCTGTTCCAGTTTAGGAGTTAGGGACTCGCAAGTCTGGGGATCCTTGTCGTGGATTGCGAGCTTGCGTCCTTTTGGCCAAAATGATTACCAATACCCCAGGTATTTTTCATTATTATGTATATTCGCTTCTCTTGGACACAGCCGGGTCTTTGATGCTGGGAGAGCATGGTGTGTTGTTGTTTGGCATAGCAAGCAGGGTAGCCCGCTCTATGAATTATCAAGGCGTCACAAATAGGCTTCTACCTGGCTATACACGTTGTGCCTCATGACGTACACACTATCCCTCCATGTTTCACTCACTTGCACCCCATTATCCATTTATTTCTATTGAGGCACTTCATTTATTACTGCCCCCTATATTTCACTTATAGTATTACACTTGCACACACACTATTCATTTATTATTTCTTACTACACATCCCATGCACCACACACCACTCCCCTCAAGACTAGTGGGAGTGGCTATTATTATTTAAAGCACCTGCTCGCCCTTTCATCAGCATTTCTGGCCTGGCTGTGTCCATTTGTAAGTATGGCCTTTTTCGGTGTTTTTGTATATGTCCCTGTGTTTTTATCGGTTCTGTTTGTGCATCAGGAACGTTCTGTTCCAGTTTAGGAGTTAGGGACTCGCAAGTCTGGGGATCCTTGTCGTGGATTGCGAGCTTGCGTCCTTTTGGCCAAAATGATTACCAATACCCCAGGTATTTTTCATTATTATGTATATTCGCTTCTCTTGGACACAGCCGGGTCTTTGATGCTGGGAGAGCATGGTGTGTTGTTGTTTGGCATAGCAAGCAGGGTAGCCCGCTCTATGAATTATCAAGGCGTCACAAATAGGCTTCTACCTGGCTATACACGTTGTGCCTCATGACGTACACACTATCCCTCCATGTTTCACTCACTTGCACCCCATTATCCATTTATTTCTATTGAGGCACTTCATTTATTACTGCCCCCTATATTTCACTTATAGTATTACACTTGCACACACACTATTCATTTATTATTTCTTACTACACATCCCATGCACCACACACCACTCCCCTCAAGACTAGTGGGAGTGGCTATTATTATTTAAAGCACCTGCTCGCCCTTTCATCAGCATTTCTGGCCTGGCTGTGTCCATTTGTAAGTATGGCCTTTTTCTGTGTTTTTGTATATGTCCCTGTGTTTTTATCGGTTCTGTTTGTGCCTCAGGAACGTTCTGTTCCAGTTTAGGAGTTAGGGACTCGCAAGTCTGGGGATCCTTGTCGTGGATTGCGAGCTTGCGTCCTTTTGGCCAAAATGATTACCAATACCCCAGGTATTTTTCATTATTATGTATATTCGCTTCTCTTGGACACAGCCGGGTCTTTGATGCTGGGAGAGCATGGTGTGTTGTTGTTTGGCATAGCAAACAGGGTAGCCCGCTCTATGAATTATCAAGGCGTCACAAATAGGCTTCTACCTGGCTATACACGTTGTGCCTCATGACGTACACACTATCCCTCCATGTTTCACTCACTTGCACCCCATTATCCATTTATTTCTATTGAGGCACTTCATTTATTACTGCCCCCTATATTTCACTTATAGTATTACACTTGCACACACACTATTCATTTATTATTTCTTACTACACATCCCATGCACCACACACCACTCCCCTCAAGACTAGTGGGAGTGGCTATTATTATTTAAAGCACCTGCTCGCCCTTTCATCAGCATTTCTGGCCTGGCTGTGTCCATTTGTAAGTATGGCCTTTTTCGGTGTTTTTGTATATGTCCCTGTGTTTTTATCGGTTCTGTTTGTGCATCAGGAACGTTCTGTTCCAGTTTAGGAGTTAGGGACTCGCAAGTCTGGGGATCCTTGTCGTGGATTGCGAGCTTGCGTCCTTTTGGCCAAAATGATTACCAATACCCCAGGTATTTTTCATTATTATGTATATTCGCTTCTCTTGGACACAGCCGGGTCTTTGATGCTGGGAGAGCATGGTGTGTTGTTGTTTGGCATAGCAAGCAGGGTAGCCCGCTCTATGAATTATCAAGGCGTCACAAATAGGCTTCTACCTGGCTATACACGTTGTGCCTCATGACGTACACACTATCCCTCCATGTTTCACTCACTTGCACCCCATTATCCATTTATTTCTATTGAGGCACTTCATTTATTACTGCCCCCTATATTTCACTTATAGTATTACACTTGCACACACACTATTCATTTATTATTTCTTACTACACATCCCATGCACCACACACCACTCCCCTCAAGACTAGTGGGAGTGGCTATTATTATTTAAAGCACCTGCTCGCCCTTTCATCAGCATTTCTGGCCTGGCTGTGTCCATTTGTAAGTATGGCCTTTTTCGGTGTTTTTGTATATGTCCCTGTGTTTTTATCGGTTCTGTTTGTGCATCAGGAACGTTCTGTTCCAGTTTAGGAGTTAGGGACTCGCAAGTCTGGGGATCCTTGTCGTGGATTGCGAGCTTGCGTCCTTTTGGCCAAAATGATTACCAATACCCCAGGTATTTTTCATTATTATGTATATTCGCTTCTCTTGGACACAGCCGGGTCTTTGATGCTGGGAGAGCATGGTGTGTTGTTGTTTGGCATAGCAAGCAGGGTAGCCCGCTCTATGAATTATCAAGGCGTCACAAATAGGCTTCTACCTGGCTATACACGTTGTGCCTCATGACGTACACACTATCCCTCCATGTTTCACTCACTTGCACCCCATTATCCATTTATTTCTATTGAGGCACTTCATTTATTACTGCCCCCTATATTTCACTTATAGTATTACACTTGCACACACACTATTCATTTATTATTTCTTACTACACATCCCATGCACCACACACCACTCCCCTCAAGACTAGTGGGAGTGGCTATTATTATTTAAAGCACCTGCTCGCCCTTTCATCAGCATTTCTGGCCTGGCTGTGTCCATTTGTAAGTATGGCCTTTTTCGGTGTTTTTGTATATGTCCCTGTGTTTTTATCGGTTCTGTTGGGTGCATCAGGAACGTTCTGTTCCAGTTTAGGAGTTAGGGACTCGCAAGTCTGGGGATCCTTGTCGTGGATTGCGAGCTTGCGTCCTTTTGGCCAAAATGATTACCAATACCCCAGGTATTTTTCATTATTATGTATATTCGCTTCTCTTGGACACAGCCGGGTCTTTGATGCTGGGAGAGCATGGTGTGTTGTTGTTTGGCATAGCAAGCAGGGTAGCCCGCTCTATGAATTATCAAGGCGTCACAAATAGGCTTCTACCTGGCTATACACGTTGTGCCTCATGACGTACACACTATCCCTCCATGTTTCACTCACTTGCACCCCATTATCCATTTATTTCTATTGAGGCACTTCATTTATTACTGCCCCCTATATTTCACTTATAGTATTACACTTGCACACACACTATTCATTTATTATTTCTTACTACACATCCCATGCACCACACACCACTCCCCTCAAGACTAGTGGGAGTGGCTATTATTATTTAAAGCACCTGCTCGCCCTTTCATCAGCATTTCTGGCCTGGCTGTGTCCATTTGTAAGTATGGCCTTTTTCGGTGTTTTTGTATATGTCCCTGTGTTTTTATCGGTTCTGTTTGTGCATCAGGAACGTTCTGTTCCAGTTTAGGAGTTAGGGACTCGCAAGTCTGGGGATCCTTGTCGTGGATTGCGAGCTTGCGTCCTTTTGGCCAAAATGATTACCAATACCCCAGGTATTTTTCATTATTATGTATATTCGCTTCTCTTGGACACAGCCGGGTCTTTGATGCTGGGAGAGCATGGTGTGTTGTTGTTTGGCATAGCAAGCAGGGTAGCCCGCTCTATGAATTATCAAGGCGTCACAAATAGGCTTCTACCTGGCTATACACGTTGTGCCTCATGACGTACACACTATCCCTCCATGTTTCACTCACTTGCACCCCATTATCCATTTATTTCTATTGAGGCACTTCATTTATTACTGCCCCCTATATTTCACTTATAGTATTACACTTGCACACACACTATTCATTTATTATTTCTTACTACACATCCCATGCACCACACACCACTCCCCTCAAGACTAGTGGGAGTGGCTATTATTATTTAAAGCACCTGCTCGCCCTTTCATCAGCATTTCTGGCCTGGCTGTGTCCATTTGTAAGTATGGCCTTTTTCGGTGTTTTTGTATATGTCCCTGTGTTTTTATCGGTTCTGTTTGTGCATCAGGAACGTTCTGTTCCAGTTTAGGAGTTAGGGACTCGCAAGTCTGGGGATCCTTGTCGTGGATTGCGAGCTTGCATCCTTTTGGCCAAAATGATTACCAATACCCCAGGTATTTTTCATTATTATGTATATTCGCTTCTCTTGGACACAGCCGGGTCTTTGATGCTGGGAGAGCATGGTGTGTTGTTGTTTGGCATAGCAAGCAGGGTAGCCCGCTCTATGAATTATCAAGGCGTCACAAATAGGCTTCTACCTGGCTATACACGTTGTGCCTCATGACGTACACACTATCCCTCCATGTTTCACTCACTTGCACCCCATTATCCATTTATTTCTATTGAGGCACTTCATTTATTACTGCCCCCTATATTTCACTTATAGTATTACACTTGCACACACACTATTCATTTATTATTTCTTACTACACATCCCATGCACCACACACCACTCCCCTCAAGACTAGTGGGAGTGGCTATTATTATTTAAAGCACCTGCTCGCCCTTTCATCAGCATTTCTGGCCTGGCTGTGTCCATTTGTAAGTATGGCCTTTTTCGGTGTTTTTGTATATGTCCCTGTGTTTTTATCGGTTCTGGGTATTAAGATAGGAGACAGAGAACACAAAATAGGCCTCTATGCAGATGATGTGGTTCTCATTTGTACCTCCCCTTTTTCTACCTTAACAGAAATTAATACGGTTATAGCAAAATACTCTGAGATTTCATATTACAAATTAAATATATCTAATTCCCTGATGATGCTCATTCATATACCTCTTATTTTAAAATTGCTCCATTCTAGTTTCAACTTTATCTGTGCTGACAAGGGCCTTCCTTATTTGGGTATTGAGTTGACTCCTCATCCGTCCCAAATTATGAATACAGATTATACAGAACTATTTCTGTCCCTAATGCAGGAATGTGATAGGTTAGAAAAATTCCAATTGTCCTGGATGGCCAAAATAAATTTGGTTAAAATGTTACTTTTACCTAAATACCTTTATCTCTGTAGAACAATACCATACCTCATCTCTCCATTCTTAATATTGCAAATTCAAACTTTATTCCTTGAATTCATATGGAATAAAAAGAGAACAAGTGTATCCAAACATCTTTTATACCGTAGGATTAAAGAGGCTCTGTCACCAGATTTTGCAACCCCTATCTGCTATTGCAGCAGATCGGCGCTGCAATGTAGATTACAGTAACGTTTTTATTTTTAAAAAACGAGCATTTTTGGCCAAGTTATGACCATTTTTGTATTTCTGCAAATGAGTCTTGCAAAAGTACAACTGGGCGTGTTGAAAAGTAAAAGTACAACTGGGCGTGTATTATGTGCGTACATCGGGGCGTGTTTACTTCTTTTACTAGCTGGGCGTTCTGACGAGAAGTATCTTCCACTTCTCTTCAGAACGCCCAGCTTCCGGCAGTGCAGACACAGCCGTGTTCTCGAGAGATCATGCTGTGACGTCACTTCCCCAGGTCCTGCATCGTGTCAGACGAGCGAGGACACATCGGCACCAGAGGCTACAGATGATTCTGCAGCAGAATCGGCGTTTGCAGGTAAATCGATGTAGCTACTTACCTGCAAACGCTGATGCTGCTGCAGAATCAACTGTAGCCTCTGGTGCCGATGTGGCCGACACGATGCAGGACCTGTGAGTGGTGTCACAGATCTGCACTGCCAGAAGCTGGGCGTTCTGAAGAGAAGTGGATGATACTTCTCATCAGAACGCCCAGCTAGTAAAAGTAGTAAACACGCCCCGATGTACGCACATAATACACGCCCAGTTGTACTTTTACTTTTCAACACGCCCAGTTGTACTTTTGCAAGCCTCATTTGCATAAATACAAAAATGGCCATAACTTGGCCAAAAATGCTCGTTTTTTAAAAATCAAAACGTTACTGTAATCTACATTGCAGCGCCGATCTGCTGCAATAGCAGATAGGGGTTGCAAAATCTGGTGACAGAGCCTCTTTAAGAATGGAGGATTGGGGGTCCCAAATTTAGTAGCATACGATGTGGTAGCTATTATCGACCAACTGCACTCGTGTTGGAATCCTCCGACCTTGAATTTATGGTCACAATTGGAAGTTGCAGCGTTTCCTAAATTTTTGGTTAAAAATTTCCTTGCGGAAGAATATGTCAGTGCAAAATTACCACCCATGCCTCTGCGGTCGATGTCTGATTCCTTGAAGGTTTGGAAGATATACATTTGTAAACAAAATTGACTTCACATTCCCCTGAATAAAATTCTGATTCAAATCATTGAAATTTTCATTCCTCATATTTGAATTAAACCTTGGCTTGATGCTAGATTTAACCCCTTCCTGACATCGTAAGGTATCCATACGCCAAAGTAGTGGAAGTAGGGGAAGTATGGAATGGGCTCACGGAGTGAACCCACTCCATACGATGCCGGTGTATGATACACTTCAGAGTAACGAGCGGGATCGCGCTCAAGCGTGATCCCGCTAGTTTAATTCGTTAAATGCCACGGTCAATAGCGGCCGCAGCATTTAAATCATTAGAAGGCCCCCAGGTCTGCCATCTTTGTGCTTCTAATAAGCCCTGCCTCAAGCATGGCTTATTAGAAGCTTGTCAGAATCCCGATATACTGCAATACATTAATATTGCAGTATATCGTGCAAGCGATCTAACGATTGCTGGTTGAAGTCCCCTAGGGGGACTAATAAAAAAAGTAAAAATGAGTAAAATAAAGTTTTTTTTTTGTGTAAAAAAAAAGTCAAAATTAAAAGTAAAAAAAAAACGCTTTTTCCCATTTTCCCCCTAGAGATTAGTAAAAAAATGTAAACGCCAGAATCTCTATTTTTTGTTCAACTCATCTCCCACAAAAACTGAAATAAAAAGTGATCGCATGTACCCCAAAATGGTATCATTAAAAACGACAGCTTATCCCGCAAAAAATAAGCCCTCATACCACTTAATCGAAAATAAAAAAGTTATGGCTCTCGGAATAACCTTTCACCTCCCCATGCATGTGCAGCTGAGTTCAGCATGTAATGTGGAGGGCTGAACAAACCCTGTGGCACTTTCCATTTTTTTTCTACCTCCCTCCGTTATTTAGATATAGGTGCCGTTATATTTGGCGCCCGATATTTAAATAACCCCCTGAATAGTCAACTTGGCGTGTACTGGCAAGGGGGCATGTTACTATGGCTGAGACACTGTCCAATCAGATTTGGACAGTGCCACAGCAAGAGTGAGCAGCGAAAGTGCACGCTCTCTCTTCAGCTTTGATGATCAGTCCTTTGACCTGAACTGGCAAGGGGGCATGTCTCTGCTACTCACAGTGTAAGAGCTGGGGAGTGCTTACACTGTCCATAGCAGAGACACGCCCCCTTGCCAGTTCGGCAGACAAAGTACAAGACTGATCTCTCACAAGAGCTGAAGAGATGAGAGTGCGCATGCGTGCTTTCCTCTCCACAGATCTTACAATGTCCGTAGCAGAGACACGCTCCCTTGCCAGTTTGGGTGAAAAGACTGATCTTCAAAGCTGAAGAGAGGGAGCTCGCACTTTCTCTGCTCGCTCTTGATGTGGCACTGTCCATATCTGATTGGACAGTGTCACAGCCACAGTAACATACCCCCTTGCCTGTACACGCCCGTTGACTGTTCAGGGGGTTATTTAAATATCGGGCGCCAAATATAACGGCACCGATATCTAAATAAACGGAGGGAGGTAGAATTTTTTTTTAAAGTGCCCCAGGGTTTGTGAAGCCCTCCCATTGCATGCTGCACTCAGCTGCACATGTATGGGGAGGTGAAAAGGTTCTCTTTAACTGGCATAGTCATAAAAAGGGCCTCACAATCAGCAATGACCTAATCCTTAATATTGGTAATCATGGAAAAGCGAAGTACATGGTGAAATGGGAGGTAGAATTGAGAGCTTCCTTTTCTGGCAAACAATGGCTCAAATCCTCTAGGTGGCCGTCTAAACACTGAGGGCTTATTCAGGCGAACGTGATATACACGCCAAGCACGCCAAGCACGGACCTATATTAGTCTATGGGGCTATGCAGACAGTCCGTGTTTTTTACGCAGCGGGTGTCCGCTGCGTAAAACTCACGACATCTCCTATATTTCTGCGTTTTTCGCGCATCACGCACCCATTGAAGTCAATGGGTGCATGAAAATCACGCGCACCACACGGAAGCACTTCCGTGGGACGCGCGTGATTCGCACAACAGCAGTGAAAAGTATGAATGAAAACAGAAAATCACCATGTGCCTTTCTGTTTACAAAGATACAAACAGAGTGTCATAACGATGGCGGCTGCGCGAAAAGCACGCAGCCGCGCACCATATGATCATGACACACGGAGCTGTTAAGTGCCTTTTGCGCACGCAAAATGCTGCGTTTTTTTGCGTGTGCAAAACTCACACGCTCGTGTGAATCCGGCCTAAGTGTGTAAATCACACGGAATCAATGAGAAAAATCCATCTATCTGTATATAAACGGTGGCAGCCTGGAACGGGGTTTAATGTGTGCAGTGCTACTTCAGTGTAAGCAGCGCTGCACTTTCATGTCTGCCGTGGCTTTGACAAGCTCGGAATACACCCCCCTTGTAGATAGCGCCAAACACAACCCCCTGTATCTAGTGCCAACTAAGCACCCTCTAATAGAGGAATTCTCGGTCAGAGCTCTCTGGCCAGGGATTCCGCTCCTAGAGGGAGCGCCTGACGTTACTGTCCATATATACTACCCTTATATAGTTTTTTTATGTTTTACTAATTGTTAAAAATAAAATGTGTATTTTGTCGCCACATTCTGAGAGCCATAACTTTTTTATTTTTCTATTGATTGAGCGGCATGAGGGCTTCTTTTTTGCAGGGTGAGATTTCGTTTCTATTGGTACCATTTTAGGCTACATGAGACTTTTTCATCACTTCTTATAAAAAAATTTGTGGGATATGAAGCAATCAAAAAACAGTGATTCTGGTGTGTTTATGTTTTTTTCTTTTTACAGCATTCATCGTGCACATTAAATAGTGCTATTGTAATAGTTCAGACTTTTACGGACGCAGCAATACCAATTTTGTATATTTTTTACATTACTTCAGAGGATAATGGGAAAAGGTTTTTTGAAGTATTAATATTTTTGTTTTTTTACACTACTAAAAATATTGTTAACTTTTTTTACACAGTATATTAGTGCCCCTAGGGTACTTGAGCCAGCGATCCTGCCAGAGGCAGGGCTTAACAATAGATGAAGAAAGGCAGTCCTGGGCATCTTCATTAGGCCCCTGGGCTGCAATAACGACCATCGGGACCCCGCGATCGTGGGGACAATGACGATGAGCCATCTTAGATGCTGCGATCATGATTGATCACAGCATTAAAGGGGTTAAACGGCAAGGAACAGAGCGATCACAGCGTACCGAGCGGGTTCAGCGGCTGATACCACTCCATACATTCCCCCCCTGCACCACGACGTGCTATTACGTTGTGGTGCGGGAACATGTTAAGAATGTAAAATGTAAATGTTAATTAGTTGGGGAAACTCTCTTATGGGGGACAGCAATGCTTGATTTGTTATTATTTGGTCCAAAAGTGCTTGATGTTATTTATAGATAAACACAATAGGAAACTGAAAACTGAATGCCTAATTGTTATTTAGGCCTATTATAAAGCGGTAATTTTAGTGAATTCCCTAGACTTAAGGGGGTTTTACACTGGGCGATTATCGGCAGAAAGTGTTCATAGAACGCCCTATGATCGTATCATTTTAGAAAGCTCTGCTGATCGTATAATTAAAAAATATATATATATTATCAGTGTCGGCAGCACGTCTCCCTGTGTAAACAGAGAAGCGCTGCCAACATGATAATAACGTATGGGGAGTAACGACCGCTCGTCCCCATCCATACCTCCGTGTGAGCAAACGAGAGCCGATCAATGATGTCTCCGATTTTCGGCCGGTGTAGAAGGGCCTCTACACAACAACAACAAATCAAGAGCTCCACTCTAATGTTTGGTGTAATTACTTTAAAATGATTTTCCTTCTACACTATTTGTCACTTAAAAAGGCTCTGTCACCAGATTAAAAACGCCCTATCTCCTACATAATCTGATCGGCGCTGTAGTGTAGATAACTACAGTGATTTTTTTATTTTTAAAAACTATCAATTTGAGCAAGTTATGAACAATTTTAGATTTATGCTAATTAGTTTCTTAATAGACAACGGGGCGTTTTTTACCTTTTTATCAACTGGGCGTTGTGAAGAGAAGTGTATTATGACGCTGACCAATCAGCGTCATACACTTTTCTCCATTCATCTCTCCATTCATTTTTAGCTGTGCTCGCAGCACAGCGTGATATCGCGAGCACAGCTAACCAACTGGGCGTTGTAAAGAGAAGTGTATGACGCTGACCAATCAGCGTCATACAATTCTCTCCATTCATTTTTAGCTGTAATTACAGTGCAGCGTCATCTCGCGAGATCACACTGTGCTGTCACATACTCCCACATTAACTTCACCAAAGTTTCTTGAGAGTGAATAGACATCGCTTTCAGCCAGGATGCGATGTCTATTCACACTCCCGACACTTCGGTAAAGTTTCTGTGGGACTTGCTCACCAGAGGCGTAGCTAGGTTCTCCTGCACCCGGGGCAAAGATTCAGATTGGCGCCCCCCCAACTTATTTCCCGACATCTCCTTCCCCCTCGCCATGTTTGCGTTCTCTACCAATCAACAAGGTGTAATTGGTTTTCACAATTTTTTTAATGTAACTCGAGTATAAAAGCATTTCTACATTTTACAAGCGATATAGTTCTATAATGTAATTAACATAAAAATAAATTAAAAGAAAATAAATTAAAGAGGCCACACACAGCCCCCTGTAGAGAGTGCCACACCCAGCCCCCTTATAGATGATGGGGCCACACACATCCCCCCTTGTAGATAGCGCACACACAGCCCCCCTTGTAAATAGTGCCACAGCCCCTCTTGTAATTAGCGCCACACAGCCCCCCTTGTAAATAGCGCCACACAGCCCCCCTTGCAAATAGTGCCACACAGCCCCCCTTGTAAATAGTGCCACACACAGCCCGCTGCCCCTTTGTAAATAGTGCCACATTTCCCCCCCTCTTGTAAAAAGTGCCACATTCCCCACCTTTTAAATAGCGCCACACTCCCCCCCCTTGTACTTAGCGCCACACTGTGAACAGAGCTGTGAGCGGTAGCCTACCGCTACCACTCTCCACTCTGCCTGGTGTGACTTACCGGAGGAGCCGAGGAGGTAATGCGGCGCAGGCAGCGGCTGAGTTCCTTCTGACTAGCGTTGGTGACAGCCAGGGCCGGCCTTAGCTTGGATGGCGCCCTGTGCGGGACTCTCTATTGCCGCCCCCTACACAAACCAAAAATTAACTACATATACGGACACGCTGGAACATATATACTGTACATACATAAAGACAGATATTTAGACATACAGGCAAATATACACTACCGTTCAAAAGTTTAGGGTCACTTAGAAATTTCCTTATTTTTGCAAGAAAAGCACAGTTTTTTTCAATGAAGATAACATTAAATTAATCAGAAATACACTCTATAAATTGTTAATGTGCTAAATGACTATTCTAGCTGCAAACGTCTGGTTTTGAATGCAATATCTACATAGTTGTATAGAGGCCCATTTCCAGCAACCATCACTCATGTTCTAATGGTACATTGTGTTTGCTAACTGTGTTAGAAGGCTAATGGATGATTAGAAAACACTTGAAAACCCTTGTGCAATTATGTTAGCACCGCTGTAAACAGTTTTGCTGTTTAGAGGAGCTATAAAACTGACCTTCCTTTGAGCTAGTTGAGAATCTGGAGCATTACATTTGAGGGTTCGATTAAACTCTCAAAATGGCTAGAAAAAGAGAGCTTTCATGTGAAACTCGACAGTCTATTCTTGTTCTTAGAAATGAATGCTATTCCATGCGAGAAATTGCCAAGAAACTGAAGATTTCCTACAACGGTCTGTACTACTCCCTTCAGAGGACAGCACAAACAGGCTCTAACCAGAGTAGAAAGAGAAGTGGGAGGCCCCGCTGCACAACTGAGCAACAAGACAAGTACATTAGAGTCTCTAGTTTGAGAAATAGACGCCTCACAGGTCCTCAACTGGCAGCTTCATTAAATAGTACCCGCAAAACGCCAGTGTCAACGTCTACAGTGAAAAGGCGACTCCGGGATGCTGGCCTTCAGGACAGAGTGGAAAAGAAAAAGCCATATCTGAGACTGGCTAATAAAAGTAAAAGTTTAATATGGCCAAAAGCACACAGACATTGGACAGAGGAAGATTGGAAAAAAGTGTTATGGACAGACGAATCGAAGTTTGAGGTGTTTGGATCACACAGAAGAACATTTGTGAGACGCAGAACAACTGAAAAGATTCTGGGAGAGTGCCTGACGCCATCTGTCAAGCATGGTGGAGGTAATGTGATGGTCTGGGGTTGCTTTGGTGCTGGTAAAGTGGGAGATTTGTACAAGGTAAAAGGGATTTTGAATAAGGAAGGCTATCACTCCATTTTGCAACCCCATGCCATACCCTGTGAACAGCGCTTGATTGGAGCCAATATCATCCTACAACAGGACAATGACCCAAAGCACACCTCCAAATTATGCAAGAACTATTTAGGGAAGAAGCAGGCAGCTGGTATTCTATCTGTAATGGAGTGGCTAGCACAGTCACCTGATCTCAACCCCATAGAGCTGTTGGGGGAGCAGCTTGACCGTATGGTACGCAAGAAGTGCCCATCAAGCCAATCCAACTTGTGGGAGGGGCTTCTGGAAGCATGGGGTGAAATTTCTCCCGATTACCTCAGCAAATTAACAGCTAGAATGCCAAAGGTCTGCAATGCTGTAATTGCTGCAAATGGAGCATTCTTTGACGAAAGCAAAGTTTGAAGGAGAAAATTATTATTTGAAATAAAAATCATTATTTCTAACCTTGTCAATGTCTTGACTATATTTTCTAGTCATTTTGCAACTCATTTGATAAATATAAATGTGAGTTTTCATGGAAAACACAAAATTGTCTGGGTAACCCCAAACTTTTGAACGGTAGTGTACATACACACATTCTGGAATATATACATACAGGTAAATATATAGACGTACAGACACATATACGCACACACCGACAGATAAATACACAGACAGGCACATATACAAATACATAAAAGGCACAAATATACAAGTACAAAGACACATTCACAAAAAGACCCATATATACGCACTAAGGCACATATGTACACAGCACAGATAATGTAGTAGATGTTACCTGCATTCCTATGTAACACCACAGATAACACAGTGATATCTCTCTGATTACAGATAATGTAGTAGTGTTACCTGCAGTCCTATGTAACACCACAGATAACACAGTGATAGCTCTCTGATTACAGATAATGTGGTAAATGTTGCCTGCAGTCCTATGTAAGACCACAGATAACACAGTGATAGCTCTCTAAATACAGATGGTAGTGTTACCTGCAGTCCTATGTAACACCACAGATAACACACAGTGATAACTCTCTGAGTACAGATAATGTAGTAGATGTAAGAGACAAACACATGCAGAGACACAGACACACACACACACACACACACACACACACACACACACACTGTAACATATACACATACTAAGACAGAGACACACACTGTATACACACTACACACACAAATACACACAGACACTCACCATGTCTCCTTGCTGACAGGTCAGGACGGTCTGTGGGCGGAGCTTCCTCTTCTGCTTGTCGGCTGTGTGTAACAGCAGAGCACAGAGTAGAGGCAGAGCTGGAAGGCTGCAGCACGGGAGTGGACCTGTCCCCTGACCTGAGTCATCTGACCTCATGTTACTGACATGAGGTCAGGTGACAGGTAAGGTGACTGGACTGGTCCACTCCCTGGCCGTCACAGACCCCAGTCAGAATGCTACTGTTTAATTTCCTGGCTCTTCCTAAAGCTGCTGCAGGTGTCCGACATATGGGACGCCTATCAGCAGCGATCAGCTGCTCTTCGGCGCCCCCCTTCCCTACCAACTAGTTGCGCCCGGGGCACATGCCCCGCTTGCCCTCCCCTAGCTAGTCCCCTGTTACTCACACAGCACAGCGTGATCTGGCGAGATCACGCTGTGCTGTCATTCACAACGCAATCTCGCGAGTTCTTCGCTGTGCGGTGATTAAGGCTGGATTCACACGAGCACGTTCGGTCCGTAAAGGACGGAACATATATCGGGCGCAAGTACCGGACCAAACACACTGCAGGGAGCCGGGCTCCTAGCATCATAGATATGTACGACGCTAGGAGTCCCTGCCTCTCCGTGGAACTACTGTCTCGTATTGGAAACATGATTACAGTACGGGACAGTAGTTCCACGTTAAGGCAGGGACTCCTAGCGTCGTACATAACTATTATGCTAGGAGCCCGGCTCCCTGCAGTGTATTCGGTCTGGGACTTGCGGACGAAATACGTTCCGTCCTTTACAGACCGAACATGCTCGTGTGAATCCAGCCTTAGTCCCACAGAAACTTTACTGAAGTGTCGGGAGTGTGAATAGACATTGCATACTGGCTGAAAGCGATGTCTATTGACTCTCCAGACACTTCAGTGAAGTTAATGTGGGAGTATGTGACAGCACAGTGTGATCTCGCGAGATCACGCTGCGCTGCAATTACAGCTAAAAATGAATGGAGAGAAGTGTATGACGCTGATTAGTCAGTATCATACACTTCTCTTTACAATGCCCAGTTGGTAAAAAGGTAAAAAACGCCCAGTTGTCTATTAAAAACGAATTAGCATAAATCTTAAATTGTTCATAACTTGCTCAAAAATGATCGTTTTTCAAAATAAAAACCACTGTTGTTATCTACATTACAGCGCCAATAACATTATTTAGGAGATAGGGAACTTATAAACTGGTGACAGAGCCTTTTTAAAGTGATCTCTTATAGGAATCTTCAAAAAGTTCTAGTTGCCAACAGCATTTATAGACTGCATTCAATTTTACATTGTTTTCCTTTCTTCTGCAGGTCCTATAGAGTATTATATTATGTACTGACCCATTTCTTTATGCTAACTATGAATCCCATTTCAGACTGCCCTATAATTCACCTGAATAGCTTGCTTCCTTGTGCGAACACGGCTCTGTTAAATGTGCTAGAAAATTATCCTAAAGCAAGACAAATAAGTATCAGATTAGTAAAACCAAAGTAAAAAGTGCATTCACACAATTCTTTTCTTCTGCTATACAACAGATGGACTGATCAACGTTCCTAGGTGAACTATACTGAATATCAATCATTGAGTCATATTGAGGACATTCGCTAATCACTCAGGGCCTACACATGCAAATTGTTTCTTGTCATAGCAATGAATAAAAAGCTATTTACATTTTTTATTTTTTTCCAAGTTGGAAAGGAATATTTTTGCGATTTTTTTTTTAATGTGTACAATTTTAACTTGTGATTTATGAGGTACATTTGGTATTGGAATAAAAGATTTCCCTACACTCTTATTTGAATATATAATAACTTGCTCTCAGGAACTGATCTTTGGACTTCTCAGTCACACTTTACAGCCTTAACCACTATGCTAGGAAAAGCCTTGCCTTCCTCTTGCTTTACCCAGCCATGTGTTTTCTGCCCCCTACTGATCCGTTATTGGATTGCACTTGCCTTGTGGCCAATCAGAGTCATTGCTGCCCTATATTAACCCATAGCCTTCTGCTTCCTGTTCCAAATTATTCTGGCTTGTCAGTGTTCCAGCTTGCCTGTGTTTATCAACTATTAGGCCCTGTTCACACAGCGTGTATTTGACTAGTTTTTGGAACGTAAAATGCGCTGAAAAGCACGTCAAAGGGCACATGAATTAAGCTTCAAAATACGCGCTAAAAGTGCACACAAAACGTGTAAATAACACAATGAAGATGTGTCAAAAATGCCTGTAGTTTAAAAAGCGATTTACAAAAACGCTAGCAATTTTGACATGTTAAGAACGTTGTTTTTTTAGCGCCGTGTGAACAAGGCCTAACTCTTTGTGTACTGAACCATGCATTACATCTGACTACAATTGAGAACTTTGTCGTTTGACACTTCTATTGGATTCCAGATCTGAGAACCAGCATTATTACATAATAGTTAGGCCAAATATGGAGTCCGGCGGCAGCAGAATCTGCTTTGCCACATCAAGCTTTTCAGATCTCTGAATTGCATAACATTGATTTCAACCTCCGTGGACAATTACCTGAAGTAAAATGGCAAGTTACAGAATTAGAAGTATAAGTATGGGAGATGCGTGTTTATTCTATCGTTGTCGGTGCTACTTTTAAGATAGATCAGATTCCATAACACAGAGTTTCCCAACCTTTTTGGACTCGAGGCACCCCTGGAAAAAAAATATTTCCTCAGGGCACCACTACCAAAAATTGTTTAGAGAAGGACAGAAAACAGCTAAAAACAAGCACTACACTCTTAGGGTATGTTCACACAGCGTTTTTTGTAAGGCAGAATAAATCTGCCTCAAAATTCCGTTATGAATTTTGAGTCAGATTCTGAATTTACAGTATTATTTGACGGGTTTCCAAACGAGTGCCGCAGGTTTTTTCTGCCTCCTATTAATTTCAATTGGAGATCAAAGGTGGAAACCACTTGAAGACCATCAGCCCCCCATTCATAGTAAAATGACCATTAGCCCCCACTCTCACTAAAATGACCATCATCCCGCCACCCACAGATACCCCCTGTAGGCAGTGCCACACAGCGCCCTTGTAGGTAGTCCCACACAGCTCCCTTGTAGGTAGTTTTTATTGCCTGATGGACGCCGTAAAAACAAAAACCCCCCAAAATATGACATAATCGTTGTTTTTTGCCAATTTCACCCCACAAATAATTTTTTTTCAGCTTCCCAGTACATTTTGCGTTACAATAAATGGCGCCATGAAAAACTACAACTTGTCCCGCAAAAAACAAGTCCTCATATGGCTATATAGACGGAAAAATAAAAAAATGATAGCTTTGGAAATGTGGGGAGAAAGAAACAAAAGTGAAAATTTTAAAAAGGGCTGCGTCCTGAAGGGGTGAAGGCCTTTTCAGGCCCAGTCATTAAGGGGTTAAGGTCTTCCTTTATATATTGTTTATGTTTAGGTTCCGTTTCTGGTTTTGCCCTAAAAAATACATGCAAAATCTGCACTGTTTTAGCAAGTCCTAAATATCCTACCCTCCCTAAAATAATTACTTGCTATCAGAGTTTCTCTTTATTCTGTAGACTGAGCTTGCCTTTGCTTATTGCTTAGATTTTGTGCTTAAATCAAGTTTGCTAAATGTGTAGAAAACTTCCCGTTACTCATTCTGTACGTCCTTTAATTTTACCCTTCTCTTTTAACCTCAGACAAACAGTCCACTTTGGAATTTTGTTGAATTTTTTTCCCCTAAGTAAAATGTATCTGTGTTTTCTTGTTTAAAATAAAAATCAATAAAGATGGTTTACAGTGAAACATTCATCTTATTGCAGTGCTGGTTTTGTCAGGACTTTGTACTAAAACAGTTTCCTAGGTTTTGTCCTTTGTGTCTGCGGCTAAATTTCCATTAATGATTGAGCTTCTGCAGTGGGGGAAACCTGCTGTATGTCTCTATCTGCGGACAGATAAAAATGTAAACATCTAGACGTACCTATAGGAATGCCTTGTCTTCTTACAAGTACTTTCACAGTACTAGTCTGTCTGGTTTTAAAAATACATTTTCAAATACCATATTAGTTTATTAAGAATTGTCTGGTTTTAAAAACACATTTTCAAATACCATTTTAGAGTATTAAGAATTAATAGAGGGCATCCACTATTCTGGGCCCTCTCCTATTACCCATAAAATGGGGTTATAAGAATATATAGTGGGTAAAATATTAGACACTTATGAAAATAATATATAAAGAATTGTTGGCTTTTTAAAGAATTCCTCGTTTTGAGAAAATAGTGGGATTTTGATAATATGGTCGGCACTAAATTCTCCGGCTGGCACTGATAATGATACAATATCTGTTGGTTGAGCATGCATGCTTATTGCCATAGGGAGAATGATAAGCAGCTGTCAGATACATCTGGCTCTGCTTATCTTCTAGGTAAACAATGAATTGGAAATCTAACATGCCAAACATTTTCCCCAACTGAAAGCACGAGAGTGGGGCTGATATTCTACACATTACATTATACCAGAGATTCTGACATTAACTCCATTCACTTCTCTAGGCCACCAGGGATCCTGACATTAACTCCTTTACTGCCCTAGACCACAAGGTAGACTGATATTAACTTTTTCACTGCCCACAACCACGTATACTGACATCAACCCATTCACATTTATAGAATACCAGATATATTGAAATTCATCCTTTCACTGCCCTAGACCAGCTAATTCTTAGGGCCCTGTGTGTTCATATTTATTTGATGCTGTTCTGTATCACCTGGCTTATACTTGGTTCACATCATGTCAGAGCCTTCCATCAGAGGTATACGTCAGGAGTAGTTCCTAACGTGTGCCTCAAACAGGAGGCTTTAAATTAAGCCAATGTATAGGCATACAGTGGCATATATTTTCCATAGGCTCCCACTGTGAAAAAAATGTACACAGCGCCTCTTACACGTTTTTACTGGATGCCTCTGTATAGACTACTGCAAACGTAGTGTTAAAATGTGATGTGAACACACCCTTAGTTGGAAATGTGCCCAGGTCCCTAACTGTCCCACTCACTGGCTACAAAGGCTTAGAGGGAGCAATGGTGTGCATTGTATGCTGGTTGGGCTGCTGATATCTTCAATCTTGAATGTTGGCCCTAAAGGGAGTACCCATTCCGATGATGGACTACAATCAAGGCACATCTAAGAATCTTTTACCAAGCATTTTTTCCTAATCTGATGATGATGTTGCTAGAATCACGGAGGGACATATGGAAGATAGTGCCTTTCTAAGTAAACCGACTGTTGAAATTATCAGAAGAAAATAGGAAAATGAAAGGAGACAAATGATTGCATTGGAATTACATCTATCCACATTGGGAGAGTACTTTAAATGAAAAAAAAAAATACCTAGGGGGCTGCAGGGTCATTTACGTCTAAATCTTTTTCCACGCAATGTTGATTTTTTTTGCTAAATTTGAACATATAAGTAACAAATGTTCCCTTGATATAATATTATGGAATATTGAGTTTGTACAAGTTGAAATTAAAAATTCTGAAAAAAGAATTGGAGACTTGGATACGAAATTGCGAGAATTATTATCTGAATCTAAGTATCAAGAATTTTGTAAAAAGGTCACATAGCATTGGAAACATATCAAAGGGACACTGAAACAACCAAGCAAAATAAATGGCATAAGGATTTGGAAGATTACAAAAGAGGAACTGTATATAAATGGCAAATGAATGATATATCTTCAATGAGTTTTCCCCAAAGACAGATACAGAGGAGAAAACGGAAAGGACCATTAAATGAGATATCTGATACGGAATCCTCACAACCTATGGGATCCATATTGTTGCCTTTTTAGGATACAGCACAAGGAGATAAGAAAAAAATCAGAGAAGGGGTGGTAGAAAACACCAAAGAGAACGGAAAAGGAAGGCTAACTAGATCCAAACTGCTGCCAACTGGGAGGAATGTCCCAAAAATTCTGAGGAAATGAACAAACTGGTGGTGAATATCTCTTCTGCATAATTATCGGATATTGAATTAGATTTACTCAATAGGAGTTTGTAATTTAGCCCTCTGGGACATTTTGATTGGTCCCAATGCAAACTTGATATGATTGCTTTTTTCAGGAGGATTCGACCTAGGACATTCTTCATAAATATTGAACAAGGAGAGATGAGAACTACATCATGTGGTACAAGCAAATTGAGATTTTGTGATTTTGAATTATGGACACCTAACACTTTTCAACCAGTGGCTACAAACAGGGCTGTGGAAACATTTATACAGTTCGTGAGAGATAAAATACAAGTGTTAAAAAAATACTATGGATAATACTATGTGTAAACCTAATTTAACCAAACAAAATTAAGGCCCTTCATGGACTGGCTGGTGACCTTACAATCAAACCCGCTGGGGTTGTTGTCATGGACACCAGCCACTACATCTAGGAAGCCTTGAGAGAATTGGGGGATCAACAGGTGCATAAAAAGATAGATAATTACCCTAAGTTTGGCATTATAAAAAAAGGATCACTGTTCATAATAAATATGCGGTAGATTTAATAGATGTCAAATAATATTTACATTTGGAGCCCCCTAAAACACCAGTACTTTACCTGCTCCCCAACATACACAAGAGTTTACACAAAGCACCATTAAACATTAATCAGCGTCATACACTTCTCTTCATTCCAGCCCAGCTTGATCCACAGCACAGCTTGATCTCATGAGATCACGCTGTGACATCACTTCCTCCCGCAGGTCCTTCACTGGAGCAACGTAGAGTGAACAGACATCGCCTCCAGCCGTGCCAGGACATTTATCGGAACATGCAGCGGCTGGAGGCGGTCTGTTCAGTCTTCCATCGCTCTGGTGAAGGACTCGAAGAATGAAGTGAAGTCACAGCGTGATCTCGCGAGATCACGCTGTGCTGTGGATCAAGCTGGGCTGGAGCTGGAATGAAGAGAAGTGTATGACGCTAATTTGGTCAGCGTCATAAACTTTTCTTTACAACGTCCAAGTGGTGAAAAGTAAAAAAACGTCCAGTTGGTCATTAAGAACAAATTTGAATAAATATTAAAATGTTCATAACTTGGTAAAAAAAACCTGTAGTTATCTACATTAAAGTGCCTATTAGATTAGGTAGGAGATAAGGCAGTTATAAACTGGTGACAGAACCTCTATAAGGAACATTGGCCTTTACTGAGTGACACGTTCCCAGGGACAATAGAGTTCCAAGATTTCCCAATGATGTCCTTTAAGAGATCCACTAACCTAAAAGACCGACTAGTACGGAAGATATAGGTCCAAAGAATAAGTGTGACGAGGAAGGGATGTTTTCCTTGTTTGGAATGTTGCAATTGCAACAGTATGTTGAGAGGCAATACTTTTGTGTATCCCAGGACGGGTAAGGTATACAACGTGAATCAATTTTTTACATGCCAGTCCAGTTATGTTGTGTATGTTATCCAATGTCCATGTGCAAATTTGTATGTTGG
Source organism: Rhinoderma darwinii (assembly GCF_050947455.1). Lineage (NCBI taxonomy): Eukaryota > Metazoa > Chordata > Amphibia > Anura > Rhinodermatidae > Rhinoderma > Rhinoderma darwinii. The sequence goes on from NC_134688.1 coordinate 361,974,295, forward strand.
GAAAACTACCCAAGAATGTTGGAGACAAATAAACCAACATAAGTATACAATTAGAAGTGAGAAAACCAAATTACCTGTCCGTTAACATTTTATTAAATTTAGTCATAATATCTCTCAATTGCATTTCAAAATTATAACTGGAGCGTTTCACATGAGGAGATGGGGAGATAGAGAAAAGACTTTGAAAAAGCTTGAGTTAAAATGGATCTATGAGCTTGACACACTTGAACCAAAAGGTTTCAATAGGGTGATTGGTATCTGTTAACTATGTTTCCCGCATGTGATTCTGGTGGCATTATCACAGAAAGGTTAGATTTATGATGAGGTGCCCAACCAATGGTTGTGATTTCAACTGATTTTTTATAGATGTCTTTTGCACTACTATTGAGGAGAACCAGGAATACAGTGGGTTATGAAGGCATAGGAACTTTGTTGTCGTCTGAATCCTGTTGGAAGACTCATCCTTATTGTCAGAGGAGTCTCTTGGTTGTGTTTGTGGCACAGTGGTTCTTTAAATAGATACTATCATGTTGATTTAAAGATGGAAGTGGGGTTTTCCTTTATTTGGGGGACTGAGTGGAAAAGATTTGTGTTTGTGAAATAGTGGTAAGGAATGACTCCTCCCTGATGACTAGCCCGATCATATATGGGGAGAGTATGTATGGGTCTAATGCTCAGCTAAGTAAAAGGTTGTTGCCTGGTTTGACTCATTGTCCTTATTTAGGCTATTGAGACGTATGCAAGTGTTTAGTTGAACCTATAAAATGGCTATATAGTCTAAACATGTGTCAGAAAAAAGTATACATGGCGAAGGTGTAACAAGTTGAAAGACTTTGGGAGAAAAAGTAGAGCCAAGATCCAGCGCTGGGTGTGAGTAAAAAGGAACTCCTGTTCCAATTTTATTGGTATAACAAATTAAAATAACTAAATAGGAGAGTTCTTCAGTGTAACAGAGTACAGAGATGAGTGATGGGTAGAGGATCAGAATTTGCCTTGTTTAATTGTGCCTACGCGTTTCTGACACGTCTTGTGTCCTTATTCATGGCATGCATCTTGGCTCTACTTTTTCTCCTGTTGTTCGCTGCTGGCCGTGCGGGAATCCGAGCGCTGTCTGTCCCCAGACACAACCAATGGTGAGCTGGAGGTTCCCCCCCCCCCTCTTCCCTACTCATAATTTTTGTTGAAAGACTGTGCTTTATATTGTTAGTTAATACCACTAGTGATAAATTTGACTTATAATTCCCTAAAGAATATTAGGTACAGCCCCACTGTAATTAATTATAGTTATAGAATTGTATAATTTACACTGGGCTACGAATATAGCCAAGGGACTATTTGAATGATAGGGGTGGTGTTCAATCAAATTATTCTGTCTTTGTGCTTGTGTCAGTCATGCGCAATGCGAGGAGAAAGATGGTGAACATTCGGTATGTTTAATTTTAGACCTTCCCACACTTTATTCCTGGCGATCTTTAACCCCTTCCCGCTTTTGACCTTCTTGGCAGCCTCATTTTCAAATTTGATGTGTCAATTTATGTGGTAATAACTTTGGAATGCTTTTACCTATTCAAGCAATTCGAAGAATGTTTTCTCGTGACACATTGGACTTTATGTTAGTGCTAAAATTTGATCGATACATTCAATATTTAATTGTTAAAAACACCAAAATGTAGCGAAAAATTGCAAACATCTGCATTTTTATATATTTTAATGCATCTGCTTGTAAGACAGATAGTAATACCACACAAGATAGTTGTTAATTAACATTTCCTTTATGTCTACTTTAGATTGGCATAATTTTTTGAACATCCTTTTATTTTTCTAGGACGTTACAAGGCTTATAACTTTATAAAATTTTCAAGAAAATTTAAAAAGGCTATTTTGAAATGGCTTTACAAGTCCCCATAAATCACCCCATTTTGTAAACTTCACCCCTCAAAGTATTAAAAACAGCATTCAGAAAGTTTCTCAACTCTTTAGGCTTTTCACAGGAATTAAATCAAAGCAGAGGTGGCATTAACAAATTTAATTTTTTTGCAGAAATTCATTTTTCTCTGTAACATGGAAATTCATTTTTTTCTGTAACACAGAAGGATTTACCAGAGAAATAAAAACTAAAAATGTATTATGTATTTTTTTCCAATAAAATATAGAATCTTTTTAATTTCCACAAGAACTAAAGGAGAAAAAGCTCTCCAACATTTGTAAAACAATTTCTCCCTAGTACAGCAATACCCCATATGTGGTCATAAACGGCTGTTTGGACCCACTGCAGGTCTCAGAAGGGAAGGAGCGCCATTTGGCTTTTGGAATGGTTTCTGGGCGCCATGTCACATTTGCTGAGCCTCTGTAGTACTAGTACAGTGGAAACCCCCCAAAAGTGACTCCATTTGGGAAACTACCCCACTTGAGGAATCATCTGTGGGTATAGTGAGAATTTTGACCCCAAAGGTTTTCTGCTGAATTAATTAGAATTGAGCCATGAAAATTACAAATTATTTTTTTTTACAATAAGATGTAGTTTTAGATCAGCATTTTTAAATTCTACAAGGAATAAAGAAGAAAAAACACCCCAACATTAGTAAAGCAATGTCTCCCGAGTATGGTAATACCCCATATGTGGTTATAAACCGCTGTTTGGACCTATGGGAGGGTTCAGAAGAAAAGGAGTGGCATTTGTGTTTTGGAGCATAGATTTTGCTGGAATGGTTTGCGGACACCATGTCACATTTGCAAAACCCTGATGTATGGCTGTAGCCATCTTTATCTTGACTCTGATAACTTGCTGCAGCGTGATATCATGCAACAAAAGCCATTGAAAGTCATTGAAAAAGTCAAGATAAAGAATCTTGCCACTGTGTATTTAATGACTACATCTGTACCTAAAAAACAGACAACATTTTAGAAACTACACCCCTAAAGGCATTTATCAGGGGGTGTAGCAAGCATTTAGACCCCACATGTGTTTTTCAGAAATGAATACGCAGTGGATGATGCAAAGTGAAAAATGACAATTTTTCCACTGATCTGCCATTTCACCGCTCAATATGTTGTGCCCACCTTGTGCCACTGGAGAATCTTACCCCATAGATTTTTAATCGGGTTCTCCCAGGTATAGCATTGCCATACATGTGAACATAAACTACTGTTTGGGCACACTGTAGGGCTTAGAAGGGAAGGAGCACCATTTGGAGTGTGGAGTTTGCTTTGTAGTAGTTTTTTTTTAGAGTTTTACTGGTATTTCAGTTTATAATGTGGGGAAATATGTAAGCTGGGCAGAGTACATCAGGGGCATAATAAGAGGGTATAAAAAATCCGGTAAATCATACAATTATCCATAAATGTGTGGTACGCTGTGAAGCAATCCGTTGTGCGCAGGCCGGTGTCGCACTGATAAATGGTGTCCTTTCTTATTCTTTTATAACACCTCACCTTTTTCGGACTTTTCCTCCTTTGTAGTTTGAGATATTTTGCTGGGAAAGTGTTGTCCTGGTATAATACGGGCGCCCTCGCTTCCAGCAGATGTGCTATGTCCCTTCCCTTCCTAGTTCCTAAATACTAGGGGCCTTGATAACCACTTCTTGAAACTGAATGAATGTTCCTCTCTGGTCTTGCACACTGGGATATTTTTTTCATCACCGTATTACTAGTGCTATAACTTTTTTATTTTTCAGTTTATGGAGCATGGTGAGGGCTTGTTTTTTGCGAGATAAGCTGTAGATTTTATTGGTACCATTTTGGGACACATATGACTTTTTGATCACTTTTTATTTCATTTTTGGAAGCGGAAATTAACAAATACAAGCAATTCTGGAATTGTTTTTTATTTTCTTTTTTTTACAGCATTAAGGGCATGACCACACATGGCGGAATTCCTCCGCAACTGTCCGCATCAATGCCGCACAGAATCTGCGTTGCAGATTCTGCAGCGGATCTGCACAAAATGTGCAGAAAATTGATGCGGACTGGCCGCTGCGGACTGCAGGAAAAGTGCTTCTCTTCTCCCTATTCAGTGCAGGATAGAGAGAAGGGACAGCACTTTCCCTAGTGAAAGTCAAAGAAATTCATACTTACCGCCCGTTGTCTTGGTGACGCGTCCCTCTTTCGGCATCCGGCCCGACCTCCCTGGATGACGCTCCAGTCCATGTGACCGCTGCAGCCTGTGCTTGGCCTGTGATTGGCTGCAGCCGTCACTTACACTGAAACGTCATCCTGGGAGGCCGGACTGGAGACAGACGCAGGGAGTTCTCGGTAAGTATGAACTTATATTTTTTTTTACAGATACATGTATATTGAGATCGGTAGTCACTGTCCCGGGTGCAGAAACAGTTACTGCCGATCGCGTAACTCTTTCAGCACCCTGGACAGTGACTATTTACAGACGTCTCCTAGCAACGCTCCCGTCATTACGGGAGCCCCATTGACTTCCTCAGTCTGGCTGTAGACCTAGAAATACATAGGTCCAGCCAGAATGAAGAAATGTCATGGTAGTAAAAACAATACGCTCCGCAGCACACATAAGATCTGCGGACTTCATTGCGGAATTTTGACTCTCCATTGAAGTCAATGGAGAAATTCCGCCATGAGTCCGCAACCAGTCCGCCACTGCTCCGCAACAGACAGAGCATGCTGCGGACACCAAATTCCGCTCCGCAGCCTATGCTCCGCAGCGGAATTGTACGCATCGTGTAAACGAACACTGCTAAATTAAAGTGAAAGTCAATGGAGAAACGGCTCCGCTGCGGATTAACGCTGCGGAGTGTCCGCAGCGGAATTTAAGTGAAATTCCGCTATGTGTGAACCCGCCCTAACAGTGCACCATATATTACATGTTAACTTTATTCTGCGGGTTAATATGATTACGGCGATTCCAAATTTATACAGTTTGTTTCATGTATTGCCGCGTTTGCACAATAAAATCACTTTTCTAAAAAAAAACAAACATTCGTTTTCTGTGTCACCATCTAAGACCCATAACTTTTTTATTTTTGTGTGGACAAATCTGTGTCAGGGATTCTTTTTTGCGGGATGGGTTGTTGTTTTTATTGGTACTATTTTGCTGTAAATGTGTTTTTGATCACTTCTTATTCCACTTTTTTGGAGGAGATGGGACCTAAAAACACAGATTCTGGTGTTGTCTTTCATATTTTTTTTTTACGACGTTCACCATGCGGGATAAATTATGTTACAATTTTATAGTATGAGTCGTTACAGACGCGGTGATCCCAATTATGTATAGTTTCTTTTTTTCCAGTAATAAAACACTTATTATGGGGAAAAAAGGGCAATTCTGTGTTTTTTAACTTGAAGCTTTTATTTAAATTAACTTTTTTTTACTTTTGTCCCACTAGGGGACCTGAAGGCCTGCACCGCTGATCGCTATTCCAGCATACGTAGTGCAGTGTATTAGAGCTGTCAGTCATAGCTATCTAAGACTGACAGCAAGCCTTTAAAGACCGGGTCCTCATAGGCTCCCATACAAGGCAAACACAGCAGACACCGCAACGTAACTGTACTGCACTTTGCAGGAACTCCTTCCCGACAGCGCCGTATATATATGATGGAGGTCGGGAGGGGGTTAAACGAAATAATAATGTATGCTTCACTGATATTGTTGGAATGTTTTACGTGTATAATGTTTATATATGAGGTTTATAATGTTTCTATGTTAATTATGCATATTAAATAATGTCACAGGTTATGTGTTATATATAGTGTATAGTGTGTATAGTCCTTGTATTTATGCTTGATAAAGACCATATCAGGGTTGAAACGTTGCATGTTTTTATGCTTAGTGCATAAATACAAAAGCCCTTTTCACTACTGGAGTGCTGCTGTTGTTCTCTTTTACTTCAGCAAATAAATATAACATTTAGGGTAGACTTTAAAAAAGCTCTGTCAAGTATTTTGCATGAGAACAAGTTCCTGCAGATACTGCCATATAGGCACAATGTAGTGAAACAGTTTCTAATAATTAGTAAAGTTTGATTGCCATTTTATACTCACCATTAAACTATTAAACGGTGACAGGTTATATCTGTTATATATTTCTGCTGCATCGGATTTGTTTTTTCCTGTCTGCATACTGCTGAATATTTCATATTGTAATGGTAATATAAATATTGTCTGCTAAGAAACTTAGCAGCGTACATTAACACCAATGGATGTGAGTTCTAATCTTAGGTTTTAGAAATCCAGGCCTCTTTTTAATGTCATTCCCATTTTGTAGACTGTTTATTCTTCTTGGCATAAAAGAATGGATGCAACTGTTATGCTAATTACAATGTTTTCTCACATTTCCTTTCTAACACTCATCTATGTATTAACATATATATGGATCATTTTGGAAGTATTACATTGTATCGGCTTATTATCTGTTACATGAATAGAATCTTAGGGCTAAATGCAGATGTATAATGGCAATGACCAGAATATTTGAAAGAATGAATGGATGTTCTTCTTCCAGAGTGGAGGAGCAATTGTGTTGTTATGTAGTAGGTTGTAATTATAAAAAAAGAACATGGTTGTTTGTCATCTAATGTATATCATACCACAAGGGGAATTAAAGGTATAGTACATTTAGGGGAACTGTCTGAAAACGAATAAAGAGCAGAGGGCATCTCATCATACACTGTACATCAGGCTCCTAGTAAATTGTACTGGTTTACTTGGGGTTAATATTTTTTTGTATTGTCAGTGCCTTTCCCTTTATCTTCTAGAATTTTTTCAATTTGGATGATTGAGTCTTTGCTACAAATATTTGTTCACGTTTATAGGGATTATTCTGTTTCCGCAAAGCCAGAAGCTTATTGTGGGCCAAGAACCTAGTTGTGGAAGTGTAGCCTCCAAATAATACTAATGTTAATGGTTGGTGCAGAGCTAGCAAAGCACTAGGAACCTAGGTTTGAATAAAAAAAGGAAAATCAATATCTGCATGGGGTTAAAGGATCTGAACACTTTTTCATTTTTATTGTTCATTTGCATCCTAAATGTAAAATCAATCAACTTTCTAAATAGTCTTCATTAAAAATGTCATACCATTCTGCTGCTGTAACATCTATGTAACTCCTTCATATAGCTGGTTGTCCTGCACATTCTAACGTAAATCCGACAACACACAGCTCCAATCAGGACTGCTCTCTCTGCTCTCCCACTCCCTTCTCTAAGTGTTAGAGATAGCAGCCCGGAGGGGGTTGTATACAGCAAATCATAGTGTGGAGAGCGAGGAAATCATCCCAATCTTCAGGGGGGGGGGGGGGGGTGGTCACACAGACTGTATTGTGTCAAAGGGAAAATAGGGCGGCAAGCGCACAGGGGGAGAATCATGCATGCTATGTATCAGTGTATAGAGAGATGATAGCACTTACGGCAGACTCTGCAGGAGGAATCACACACTCTTCATCATCAGTGCCAGGACAAGGTAGAGGAGATCCCTTTTAGGCTGTAAAAAAAGGGAAACAGTACAGGAATAAAGCTTTGCTAGTTTATGAGAGCTAGTGAAGACAGCAGCATCTTGCACATGCAGATCTCACATCCAGCATGTATTGCTGTTAATGACATGGCCACATGAGCCAAGTCTAAACCTAGGAACTGTAAATTAATGAATGAATGAAGATTGCAGCCTGAAACTTTTTTTTTTTAACTCAAGGTAACCACTAACATATGTAAAAAAATATATATATTTTCTTTGTCAAAGGTGTCCTATAAAATAAGATATAGGCCTCACGCACATGGCTGTATTATAGATTTGTGTTTTACGAGTCCATAATATGACACTGATAGCTTTCTATACGCCCATATAGTACCACATGGAGACATACTCTATCGCATTTTGTGTTATAGAAGTTCCCCTAGTTCTTCACAGAAGTACCATACAATGGTACACAATGCGCCTATGAGTCTGTAATACGGACAGGTAGTAACTCTATGTGCCACCATCCAGGGTCTCTACACATGGCTACAGTGAATAGAGCCTAACATCAAGTTTTATGTTTTAAAATGTTTAAATTTTACTTGCTTCATATTTTCCTCAAATTCTCCCCAAAGTAGCTGCGTGTTGCAAATACAGTTAATCACACCTATTATAAAAGAAGTGCATTTACCTGGCAGGAGAAAACATAGAAAATAGGAGAAAAGTGGTGACAAATTAAAATAATTTTAGAGAGTGATTGTGAGTGACATTAACTTTCTGTTGCCTGAGATAGGAGTGAAATGTTTTTCACAGTAACCAATTTGCATGACAAGACTGTACACCAAGCCCTGGACATCTGCTCATCGTGTTATTCAAGAGAATATGGAGATCTGTCATCTTAGGATCTTAAAAAATTAAACATTTCTTATAGTTAATCATTTCTTCTTCCATTTCAGTCACATCACGCTAACTTATTTTTGGCTGTCCATCTCAATCTGACACAGGTCTCTATGGAGTTAGTGCTCTGGCCGGTGAGGTTCAAGGTGACTACAATCTTGAGCAAGCTGGGTTCCTTATAGGACTTGTAGATAATTAGCTTTTGCTTCCTGAGGAATTCTGAGATCATGATCTATAAATGTGATTGGCAGCCTGTGATTGATGAAAATGGATTTTAACACTCAGCTAGTCATTCCATGTGGTATTATGAAAACATTTTATATTGACAGCTTCTATTTATAATAAAAGCCTGTGCTCTAGTATAGAGGAGTACACTGTATTTTGTGTAATAATCTATTACTGAACTGTTAAACCACAGTCTTTAAGTTCAATGAAATTGCTGACATTCTTTATCTAAGCTTGCAAAAGGCTAAAATACTATACAACACAAATATTATATGCATTGTATCATATACAGTGCCTTGAAAAAATTATACATCTCCATTTTTCCTGTTTAGTTGCATTACAACCTGGAACTAAAAATTGATTTTAAATTAGATTTTATGTAATGGATCTGACAAAATAGTAATACACGCCCAGTTGTCTATTAAGAAAGTTATTAGCATAAAGCTAAAATAGGTCGTAACTTGGTGGAAATAGATTGTTTTTCTAAATAAAAACACGGCTCTCCTTCCCCCTTGCCATGTTTGTTTTCTCTACCAATCAATGACGTGTAATTTCTTTTCCACATTTTTTTTAAGTAACTCGAGCATAAAAACATTTGTACATTTTACAAGCAATATAGTTCTATACACAACACCAGAACAAAGCTCAGTACATAAATACAGCCGCAGAACCAAACTCAGTACATATATATACAGCACCAGAACCAAGCTCAGTACACATATACAGCACCAAAACCAAGCTCAGTACATATATACAACACCAGAACCAAGCTCATTACATATATACAGTGCCAGAACAAAGCTCATTATATATATATATATATATATATATATATATATATATATATACACAGCACCAGAACCAAGCTCAGTACATGAATACAACACCAGAGCAAAGTTTAGTACAAATACATTTCAGTACAGAGATCATTTGCAGGTCAGGTTAGCAGCTTCCAGTATGACCTGAATAATCATATACTGGGAGTTGCATATTCCCCAAAAAATAGTACCCTCCACCATCTGTAAAGATCATACAGTAATAATTAGGCTTCGTTCTCACCTGCGTCGTGGTTCCATCCATGGGTTCCGTCATGGGAACCCATGAACGGAAACCAAATGGAAACCATAGCTCTGCGTTACCATTTCAATGGTAACGCTTCCATTGCTAATGGTTTCTGTTTGTCTCCGATTCACAAGATTTCCGTTTTATTGGCGCTATCAATAGAGTAGTCGACTGTATCCACCTGTAATCTATCACATCTAACTTAGATGTGATGTATTACAGGTGGATCCAGCATGTCAGAGACACACAGGACCCGCTGACACTGAACCCATGGATACAGAGCAGCTGTATCTCAAAAAGTAAAAAGATTTTTAATAAAAACGAATTATACAGTTGCACAAAACACACTGACTGCCATTTAAAAAAAAATCCCTTTCAAAGGTGTACATAACCTTTAATGCAAACAATCAGATCGTAACAACCATTGTCCAGTAAAACACGCAGCACATGCAGTTTTACCAAAAGTCGGTGCAGTTTTTAAATGATTGTTAATGTCTGCAAAAAACTCCATGGACAATCATTTGAAAATTGCACAGACTCGTGGGAATGCAGCATGTTGACGTGGTTTGCAGCTGTATCATTGTAAGACAGCAGCTACTATATGTATATACTGTATTTGTATCGGTATGTTCACACATGGCAGATACGCTGTTTAAAAGCACTGCCCTGTGGTGCAGTTTTTCGGCAAGGAATGGCCGCTGCGGAAAACTGAGCAGAAAAAAAAAATGGATACTTACCATTGCGATGCTTCCCTCCGACATCTTGCAGCACTGGGATGATGTTTCATCCCAAGTGACCGCTGCAGCCTGCGATTGACTGCAGCGGTCACATGGGATGAAACTTCGTCCCAGGAGGCCAGCCCGGAAAAAGAAACAGAAGTCTAGGAAAGTATAAGATTAAAAAATTTTCGGAGTTGCGTTTTTTGCAGCGGAATCGCTGCATTTCTGCCACCAAAAACACAACATCTGCTATTTATTGCGAGTTTTACTTCCCCATTGAATTAAATGGTGAAAACCCGAAACAAATAAGCAGCATTTACGCAAATACAATTAACATGCTGCGGAGCGGAGGTCAATTACTGAGCCTATTTCCCACTCATCGTGTGGGTGAGATTTGTTCAAATCTCACCCACTCTGTTGCTACTGCATTTGAGCTTGTCCACACGTAACGGAATTGCTGCATACTTAAATATTCAGCAAAATACAGTAGCAGCAAAGTGGGTGATACTTATCAAATCCCATCCACACGCTGCGTAAAATTTCTGACGTATTTTTCGTACCGCAGCATGTCAATTCCTGCTGCGGAAAGTGGACTGAATTGCTGCGTTTTTCAGAGATGTCACCATCCCCCAGCATTGTGAAAAACGCAGCAAAATCCGCACCATTTTATGCATCAAAAAACGCAAGAAATGGTGCTGTTTTTCCACAGCAGAATATCTGCTAGTTGCTCCAGAAGTTTTCTGTACCAATTCCAAAACGTGTGGAGAAGCCCTTGTACTGCGGATTTAGGGTTTGTCCACACACACAACAGAATTGCTGCAGAAAATGTCTGCAGCCATTCCATTGAAAGTCATGGGCACACATGAACACGTACACATCACACACTATATATACACATACACATGAACACATAACACACTATATACACACATGAACACATCACATACTATATATACACACATGAACACATCACACACTATATATACACATGTACACATCACATACACTATATATACACATCACATACACTATATATACACACATGAACACATCACACACTATATATACACATGTACACATCACATACACTATATATACACATCACATACACTATATATACACACATGAACACATCACACACTATATATACACATGTACACATCACATACACTATATATACACACATGTACACATCACATACACTATATATACACACATGAACACATCACACACAGGAGAGGTGTAAAGAGTAGGGAGGGGGGAGATTTGTTAGCAGCACAGACTACAGCTGCTGTTACAGTCGGGCGGCAGTTCTTAGCTGCTGTGCCCTGCGCCTGAGGCCAGAAGCTCACCTAGAAGGCAGGCCGCCGACACTGATCTAAGTTGCGCCCGGGGCACAGGCCCCGCCTGCCCCCCCAGCTACGCCCCTGATGGAAGCTATTGTACTTTACAAACTTCACTAGCACTTTATTCATAGAATCATGGAAACTCAAGCCTAGCTACAGTGTATGAATGTAAAGATCGGATCAGTTAAACCTCACCAGCGAAAAACGGCAACAAATACACTGCATGTTAACAAGCTTTGGTATTCAGGACGCAGCAATTTTTTTTATTTTTTAATGGCATTATTTACGGCTACTATTAATTTATTAATTTATTTTGGTTGGGTAGGAAAAAACAGCATTATTGCTATTGTCTTTTAGTTATTTGTGTTTTGTTTTTAAATTGTTGTTTTACACATAAGTAATATCACAGAGTGGGAACTCTTTATAAAACATAACCTTTATTCATTATTCAGATTAAAATACTCTAGGTAATTCTTTTGATACTCAAATACCCCTAACACAGACAGTGTTGAATCAATAAGCAATCCACAATTATCAACTGGAGTACCCAGAAAATTATATCTAGATGGCGTGGTACCATACATATCCTATGGACAAACTCCAGGGATACAAAAAAATTTATCACACACAGTTAGTGTCATTTCTAAGCAACAAATATTGCATAAAATAGTCATAACAATGGCACTTCATAACCGTCCCAAGACATTTCCTCAACCTAGTTGGTTCAATAAGGGACAATACTGGCCAATTTGTGTGTAATTGGAGACCTATAAAGGTGTAGATACATTTATAATAAATATTTGCTTGTATCGGCATTTGTGCCAAATTACAACTCACGACTCCTGGGAGTAAAGATGACAATTGGCTGAGGAAGGAACAGGTGGATGAAGATCAGGGCCGACCTTATGATAGATGGCGACCCGTGCAAAATTATCTTTCGGCACCCCACCCCATCATAAAAAAAATGGCCCATATAAAATGTATAATGCCCCCCACAGTATAATACCCTATATAGTGCCTACACACAGTATAATGCCCCTTTAGTGCCCCCCATACAGTATAATAATAATATTTAATAATATAATATATTATTACCCCTTAAGGACACAGTATTTTGTCCCCTAATTGTGCCCACACAATATTATGCCCCCTAACTGCCACACACAGTATATTGCCCCTGTAGTACCCGTACACAGTATAATGTCCACTTAGTGGCCCCCACACAGTATAATGCCCCCTTCCCCTGGCTGCCACACACAGCCCCCCACCTTTTGGATAGTGCCCCATGTAGATTTTCCCATACAGCCTCCCTGTAGACAGTGCCATAATCCCTCACCTCCTCCTTGTAGATCGTGCCATACAGCTCCCCACCTCCCCCTTGTAGACAGTGCCCCCAAACAAAAAAATATTTTACTCACCTGGGCCACGTTCCCACGACGAACTGAGCTGCTGCTCCACAATGGGAACCTTGCATAAGCCGGCGTGATCCTGTAACCTAGTACAGAGTTTACCGACCTTTTCGGACTCGAGGCACCACTGGAAAAATACAATTTCCTCAGGGCACCCCTACACAAAATTGTTTAGAGAAAGATAGAAAATGGCTAAAAACAAGCACTACGCTCATAGGGTATGTTCACACAGCGTTTTTTTGTAAGGCAAAAATAATATTTTTTGACCTTTTTTGCATTTTTTTTAAGCCGTTGAAGCTAATGCAAAAGTCGCATGCAAAAAAGCTCCAAACGAGCGCTGCAGGTATTTTCTGCCTCCTATTAATTTCAATTAAAGCTCAGAGGGGGAAACCACTTGAAGACCATCAGCCCCCCACCCACATTAAAATGAGCATCAGCCCCCACTCACAGTAAAATACGCTCCCATGTCTGGTATCGCCGCTAGCAGCCGCTATGGCTGCTACAGTGGTAGCGACGCCACTGAGTGAAGAAGCGCCCGGGAGGAAAGGTGGCTGCTGAGTCACCGGGCCCAGGCGCTTCTGAAACAAGCAGGGGAAGGGAGCCAGTACAGCGCCCACTTCTACCTACTGGAGTGATGCGCCCTGTGCAATGGCACAGGACGCACACCCTTAAGGCCGACCCTGATGAAGATAATCCATTTTACAAAACATCCTGATTTGTGAAAGTTGTAGATGGAGGTTTGGCATTCCACATGGTCTGTGATGACTTCCTAGGGAGGCGTGGTGTTCTTGTACACAGTAAAACTTTTTTAAGACAAAAAAGGTTATAATTTTTTCAATGAACTTTACTTAAAAAAAATAATTGCCCCATTTGGGGACGTATACTTGTGGTCCTCCTAAATACTTCCATGATACATTACAATACTTTTGTATTGTAGGGCATCATAGGCATATAAAGATGGCAGATAGAGTCATAATGTGAGAGACAGTTTGTTAGCATAGTAACCAGTACAGTACAATTGTCAACACCCAAACACTGTATTTAATGAAAACCAAGGTCAAGGCCTAAGGTCATTATTCTAGGGGTACTATCCTTGAACACTTCTGTGAACATGCTTGGTTTACATTTATAAAAATAGAAATGAGTTTATACAAAAGGTCTAAAACTAGTAATGATTCGACTGATGATCAGTTATTATTGTAAAGACAAAGCAGGTGGTTAACTGATTATCAGTTTCGCAGACAAAGTAATTGGATAGGATTTATTAGTGTTCTTGCTGATAATGAAATGCTTTACTTAAAGTAAAACTAACATAAAAATTACGAAAGTAAAGACGCCAGTGAAAAATTATTTTACATGGTATTTCTATGCATTTTTAACTTGCACATTGCAAAGATTGCTGTCTGTGTTAAACTTCTTCACGTGAAAGTATGTACTATTACTTCCTAATTACAGGCTCCTTACCGCAATAGGATGTAATAATACGTCCTAGTGATCGTGCGGGCACAAGAGCTTCTACTGTGACTGCTGGGATCAGAGAAACCTCAGATCTTGGCTGTTTAACTCCCCCGTTAATGCCTCGGTCAGCCCATGGGCACCCACTGCGATGCGTTCTCAGCATGCCAATGGGTTACCATGGCAGCTGGGCGTCAAACAAAATCCCCTAAGAATGCTATAGGCATTTGCTATTATGCCATGCTAAAGGTAAAAGATTTTTAAAAAATGTAACAAAGTTTTTCATTAAAAATGATATGAATGATTAAAAATAGTTCACCATAAAATGAAAATATATATATATATATAAAATGGTGAATTTGAAAAAAACAACTTGTTCTGCAAAAAACAAGCCCACATACAGTCATTGCTCTTGGAATGCAGCATGGAAAAAAAATATTTCATTTCTTGGTCCTGAAGACCCAGGCCAGTCAGGCCAATCCTTAAAGGGTTAATGTTATGCCATAGTTTTTCCTTAAGGACCAAATTATTTCCATGACAATTTTTTTCATGCCAGAAAATATATCATAACCCTTCCCTCACAGAGGTGTGTATTAGCAGGTAAACATACTAAAATTATTTTAAATAAACATAATATAAAACCTGAAAAAGTCAAGGATAAGAACCACTAGTTTATCCATCTGCCCCAGTTAAGGCCCTTTTACACAGGCCAATTATCGGGAAAACACTCGTTCATAGAACGCTCGTTGCCAATAATTGACCTGTGTAAACAGGGGACCAATCAGCAGATGAACAACCAAACGCTTGTTTATCTGCTGATCGTATCATTTTAAAAATGAAAAATATTATTGTTATCGACAGGCACGTCTCTCTGTGTAAGCAGGGAGACGTGCAGCCGACATGATAATAATGTATGGGGACACGCGATTGGAGTAACGAGCGCTCGTCCCCATACTAGCTCCTTGTGCAAGTTGCAAATGAGTACCGATCAACGCGCTGTCTTGTTTATCGGTGCTCGTTTACACGGCGGTCTTTTGGCACAACACAGAGGATCCATGGGTCTCTTGGCTTGTCTGCATCAGTCCGGCTTTATAATCTTACATGGAGATTGTTCTCCCAGTAGGACCCTACTGGCCCTGTGTACATCAAACAATGCAAGACTAACACGGCAATACGTTTGCATATTTATGACCTGCTTCTAATATCTAATATGGGGACAAATAGGTCGATAGATTAAGCAACATTACTATTTATTCAGGACAGTGGCTCATTTTAATGATAATATTATTGTCACAATCTCTGACATTATAGAAATGATCAATAAAAGTAATTTTTAATGTAAGCCACACTGCTCTTTTGCCCATTTCTATTTTTTCTTCCCAATGCAATATGTGACTATACTGTGAGGGTGGTGCACACCAGGATGGGGAGCGTAACACTGGGTGATTACATCTATTCTATAGATAAATCTAGCTGAAAGCACTCAATTCCAATGAATTGCTCGTCATTAGATCATTATTGAGTACATTTTGGGATCAAGTTAAAATATAAATGCATTCAGGTTTATAAATTTATAAAGGTTTATAACTTTTCTTATACTGAAGATTCAATAAAGACATTGTACAAAACACAAGTGCATCCAGGTTTATAATACGGCTTCTTTAGCCAGCAGATCAAAACTCCAACATATACAACCCTCTTCACACCTCGTAGGCTATTAGATGAAGTCTCACAAATGATGCAGCTGCTGAGCTATTAGATATCATCAAAGAATGACTCTCGCAGCATGTCTGTGCTCACTCTAAGTACATAAGGTCAGATTTATCACTGTGATAGGTTGGGAAAATGTAAAAAATTTAATTAATTTGAGTATTGGCAAGTGCATATTTTTAATATGCAAAGATTGGTGAAGATCACCTATTACACAATATTGTATCGTGTCAAAGAGACCACATTGGTGTACACCACCAAGTTGAGCTGAGTTAGATCAGAAAAAGGATAAGGGGAAAAGAATGTGGTCTGTGAGAAAATTAATAATTAACTTTTATTATATTTGCATTAAAAGGAACAAATGATTAAAAGGTCCAGTGGTGCAATTTGGTATGTGTGAGTGACCCCTCAATTCACATACCCTTAGCCATGAATTAAATGATGAGGTGATATATAATATTGCTGTCCGTATGTTCCGTAAGTAGTACTAGATGATTATACTATAACTGCCACAGATTGCATTATAAATGAATGAAGCTGTTAAACTAAGAGTTCTACCGATCACTCGGTCTTGAATTGAGACTGGCTGTGTAGCCTTAGTTGAAGTAATGACTGTTGCACTATGTGGCAATAAGTGCAGCTGGGCCAGTAGAGATATGCCCTGCTGCGTATTGAGAAGAAGTGTAATGATAAGCGAGGTGAGACCTTGCAAGCCTCTCTCCCCTGCGTTAGTGTTGGTATAACGGTGTGAACAGTCACTAAACCGCACCCTCACGCTGGTGTCCCTGGGGATCAGAGCAGCAGCGTGGGGAACGGGCGTGTGTAATAGTAGGAACACTCTCAGCTGTCAGCTGAGAGGCAATGTGAGAGAGTCATTCACAGGAATGATTCTGCTATTAGGACGGCCGTGAGCAGTAGTGGCCGTGCTCAGCTGTAAGCCGAGAAGCAGTGTCACATTGACCGCCTGCAAATTGCCTGATGGCAAGGTATGCCTCAGTGGTACCTGGGCAAAAGCAGAGCGGCGAGGGCTAAGGTCCGACACCGAACCTCACCCCGGCAGCAACTGAATGTGTGCGGCGAGGCTGCTGTCAGTACCCGCAGGTGAACAGGAGTCACCAACGGGAGTCGGCAAGAAGCCAGACAGAATTCAAACACCCAGCTGATAGACTCAGCAGGGCGCACTGCAGCCACGAGCACGGACAACCAGCAGGCAGCTGGCAGCCGTGATTACAATGAGAGGATCGTAGAACGAGTAGTGGAACTTAGACAGCTAGGGCCAAGTGGTGCACCAGAGGATTGTTAAAATAGTTGCTAAGCACCCGACGTGCGTTTCGCCAGAATTCTGGCTTCTACTAGGGGTCGAAGTGAGTCTATCAGCTGGGTGTTTGAATTCTGTCTGGCTTCTTGCCGACTCCCGTTGGTGACTCCTGTTCACCTGCGGGTACTGACAGCAGCCTCGCCGCACACATTCAGTTGCTCCCGGGGTGAGGTTCGGTGTCGGACCTTAGCCCTCGCCGCTCTGCTTTTGCCCAGGTACCACTGAGGCATACCTTGCCATCAGGCAATTTGCAGGCGGTCAATGTGACACTGCTTCTCGGCTTACAGCCGAGCACGGCCACTACTGCTCACGGCCGTCCTAATAGCAGAATCATTCCTGTGAATGACTTTCTCACATTGCCTCTCAGCTGACAGCTGAGAGTGTTCCTACTATTACACACGCCCGTTCCCCACGCTGCTGCTCTGATCCCCAGGGACACCAGCGTGAGGGTGCGGTTTAGTGACTGTTCACACCGTTATGCCAACACTAACGCAGGGGAGAGAGGCTTGCAAGGTCTCACCTCGCTTATCATTACACTTCTTCTCAATACGCAGCAGGGCATATCTCTACTGGCCCAGCTGCACTTATTGCCACATAGTGCAACAGTCATTACTTCAACTAAGGCTACACAGCCAGTCTCAATTCAAGACAGAGTGATCGGTAGAACTCTTAGTTTAACAGCTTCATTCATTTATAATGCAATCTGTGGCAGTTATAGTATAATCATCTAGTACCACTTACGGAACATACGGACAGCAATATTATATATCACCTCATCATTTAATTCATGGCCAAGGGTATGTGAATTGAGGGGTCACTCACACATACCAAATTGCACCACTGGACCTTTTAATCATTTGTTCCCTTTAATGCAAATATAATAAAAGTTAATTATTAATTTTCTCACAGACCACATTCTTTTCCCCTTATCCTTTTCCTGATCTAATTCATATTTTTAATATGTTGTAAGATCCAAGATATATGTTTATACGCTTAGTAAAGGCATTAAAACAATCCTTTTTCCGACTGAACCCAACAACATTATCAGTTGATCGCTGCGAATCTGGCTTCAGAAACCCCTATGTGGTTAGCTGCGGCCAACTATAAGGCCCACTGCAAGGGATATGTAGTGTTACATTTCAGCCATTCCATGTAATACATAGGCGAGCGAGGTCCCCCACAGCGATGACCACTCATTGTTAGTGGCTCCACACTCCAGCTAATAGAAGGGCTTATAGAAGGGAGGTCTAGAATTATGGCTTCTTTGCCAAACTATTCTCTCATGCAGAGCGCAACTACTCCATTGGGGACCTGGTGTTACTAGCTTTCAAGTTGGCCTTCAAGGAGTGGAGACACATGCTGGAGGGCGCTATTCATCCTATCATCATCTATACGGATCACAAGAATCTCACGTATCTGCAGTCTCCACAACGATTAAATCCTCCCCAAGCCAGATGGTCGCTGGTTTTCGCCCGATTCCAGTTCCTTCTCCACTTCCGTCCAGCAGGTAAAAATATGATGGCTGATGCCCTGTCTCTGTCATTTGAAATTCTTTTTGGTCTATCAGCATGGTACGTATTGACTTGGCAATTGTTGCCCACTCTTCCTTGCAAAAGCGCTCCAAATCTGTCAGATTGCGAGGGCATCTCCTGTGTACAGCCCTCTTTAGGTCACCCCACAGATTTTCAATGGGATACAGGTCTAGGCTTTGGCTGGGCCATTCCAAAACTTTGATCTTCTGGTGAATTCCTTTGTTGATTTGGAGGTATGCTTTGGGTCGTTGTCGTGCTGAAAGGTGAAATTCCTCTTCATCTTCAGCTTTGTAGCAGAGGCCTGCAGGTTTTGTGCCAATATTGCCTGATATTTGGAACTGTTCATAATTCCCTCCACCTTGACTAAAGCCCCAGTACCAGTGCAGAAAAACAGCCCAAAAGCATAATGCTGCCTCCATCATGCTTCACTGTGGGTATGGTGTTTCTTTTGGTGATGTGCAGTGTTGGCTTTGCGCCAAACATACCTTTTGGAATTATGCTCAAAAAGTTCAACCTTGGTCTCATCAGACCATAACACTTTTTCCCACATGCTTTTGGCAGACTTGATGCAGGTCTTTGCAAAAAATAGCCGTGCTTGGATGTTTTTCTTTGTTAGAAAAGGCCTTCCGTCTTGCCACCCTACCCCACAGCCCAGACATATGAAGAATACGGGAGATTGTTGTCACATGTACTACACATCCAGTACCTGCCAGAAATTCCTGCAGCTCCTTTAATTTTGCTGTAGCCTTCTTGGTAGCCTCGCGGACCAATTTTCGTCTTGTCTTTCATCAAGTTTTGAGGGACTTCCAGTTCTTGGTAATGTCACTGTTGTGCCAAATGTAATCCACTTCTTTACTGAACGTCTTCACTGTGTTCCATGGTATATCTAATGCCTTGAAAATTCTTTGGTACCCGTCTCCTGACTGATGCCTTTCAACAATCAGATCACTTTGATGTGTTGTAAGCTCTTTACAGACCATGGCTTTTGCTGTCACATGCAATAAAGAAAATAACAGGAAAATCCTTATAGAAAAGCTGAACTTTATATGGGGTTACCCAGAATCACTTAAATAATGGCAGCTGTGTACTGACTACTATTTAACATGATATTAAATGTGTTTGGCTAATTCAGAACATCACCACATCCCCAATTATAAGAGGGTGTTCACACTTATGCGACCACATTATTGTAGTTTTGTTATTTTTATTTTTCCCCTCTAAATAAGTTCAGTTTGTTTTTCAATAGAATTGTACAAATTATGGGTCACATTAAAAGGTGGAAAAAGTTCTGAAATTATTCATCTTGTACTGATTTTTTGACATGACAAAAACCTGGCATTTTAACAGGGGTGTGTAGACTTTTATATCCACTGTATAAAAAGGACTCTTCCCTATTCATCCTTGCCTGAGCGTTGTTGTTCATGTTCATTATTAATGTTCCCTTAGTTGTATCCTGTATCCTGTTTTTCCGTGTCCTGTATCCCGTATCCAGTAATTGTGTTTGTTGCAGTGTGAAGCCAAGTGTTATCTGTGCCAAGTGTCATCTGTGCCCAGTGTTATCTGTGCCCAGTGTTATCTGTGCCCAGTGTTATCTGTGCAACGTGTCTGCTACACCATGTGTCTGCTACACCACGCCGAGTGTCTGTGAAATCATCTATCCAGGTACTCTTGTCCTATTGATTATTGTTTGGCCAGCTGCTACTCCGATACAACAGAACGGCCTAGTGGGTCCAAATACCCCAGAGTCATGACAGTAAGTCAATGAGGACGGTCAGGTACCAGTGGTATTTGTTGTGTAACTGATTGGCTATGCGTTGTGGTGTGGCTGCTTAATTGACCGGGAACAACGAGGCTTTGGTGGCCACATTCTGGCAGGGACTGTCTTCAGGGATCAAGGACGAGATGGCTGCTCGCAATCTGCCATCTATCCTGGACGATCTTATCCTACTCGCCTCCCGGGTTGACATGAGGATCCGGGAACGTTCCCAAGAGGTTCTCTGGGAGAGAGAACTTCCTAGGCTGGATTCTACTTTTCAGCAATCTTCCTCAGTCGTCCCACCAGAGGATCCGGAGAGACAACGCAGACGCACTTCTGGACTTTGTCTGTATTGCGGCCTCAGAGGCCATATTGTGTGTTTATATCCCCAGGGGCCAGAGAGATCCCATTGCCTAGGATTGTTTGGAGAGGTAACCCTAGATGGAACGGTACCTAATAAAGCCTTCTGTTCCAAGCTGACTATTCCTGTGACCCTAGTATCCGGCGACAGGACGCATCAAGTTTCTGCCTATCTTGACTCTGGTTCTGCTGCAAACTTCATCCAGAAAGAGCTTGTGGATCATCTTCAGTTGCCCACAGTTCCCCGAGAGACGTCTTTGGCTGTTGCCTCAGTTAATGGACTGCCTCTGCCGGATCCCATCGTTTCTAAAACCAAACCGTTGAAGCTCCAGGTTGGAGTACTTCATTCTGAATTACTTTTTTTCCTTGTTTTGCCCAAGGCCATCAATCCTATTCTGCTGGGCCTGCCTTGGCTTCGACTACATGCCCCAGTCCTGGACTGGAATTCTGGAGAGGTTCTCCAATGGGACTCCAAGTGCCATGGTCGTTGTCTGTTGCAGATCCATCCTGTCAAGCCTCCTCTGCCTCAGTCATTGGCGAGACTGCCTCCCCAGTTTGCTCAGTATGCAGATGTTTTCAGCAAAAGGGAGGCTGAGACACTGCCTCCACATCGGACTTATGACTGCCCTATTGAACTGGTTCCTAATGCCTCTCTCCCCCATGGACGGATATATCCTCTCTCCTTGCCAGAGTCTCTATCCATGTCGGCCTATATCAAGGAGAATCTGGAGAGGGGTTTCATACGAAAGTCTTCCTCCCCGGCCGGGGCTGGATTCTTCTTTGTTAAAAAGAAGGATGGATCCCGTCGACCCTGCATTGACTGCCGTGGTCTCAACCAGATCACAGTCAAGAACAAATACCCGTTGCCACTTATTTCTGAGCTGTTTGATCGCATACGAGGAGCCAAAAAAAATTCTAAGCTAGACCTGCGGGGGGCTTATAATCTAGTCCGGATTCGCTGGGGTGATGAATGGAAGACGGCATTTAACACCCGGGACGGGCACTGTGAATATCTAGTGATGCCCTTCGGACTGTGTAACGCTCCCGCAGTGTTTCAGGAGTTCGTTAACGATATCTACGTCTGTGTTGTTGTTTATCTCGATGATATTTTGATTTTCTCCCCAGATTTGACGACTCATCGGAGGCATGTCCGTCAGGTTCTACTACGATTAAGGGAGAATCGTTTATACGCCAAGCTGGAGAAGTGCGTCTTTGAGAGGAATTCTCTGCCCTTCCTGGGCTACATCATCTCAGATCAAGTCCTCAAGATGGATCCTGAGAAAGTGAAAGCTGTCCTGGAGTGGCTACGTCCTCAAGGCTTGAGGGCCATACAGCAGTTCCTGGGATTCGCCAATTTCTACCGGCAGTTTATTCCTAACTTCTCTTCTCTGACGGCTTCCATCTCGACCCTTACCACGAAGGGTGTGAACGCCAAAGTGTGGACTCCAGAGGCAGAGTCCGCATTTATTAGCCTCAAGAAAGCCTTCACTTCAGCCTCGATCCTCCATCATCCTGACGTATCTCGGCAGTTCTCTCTAGAAGTGGACGCTTCCTCTGTTGGTGCAGGTGCACTTCTGTCCCAGAGGAACTACAAAGGAAAGGCAGTAGTATGTGGCTACTACTCTAGACTTTTTTCTTCTGCTGAGCGCAATTACTCTCCATTGGAGATCGGGAGCTGCTGGCCATCAAATTGGCCCTGGAGGAGTGGAGACATCTTGTAGAGGGCGCTGCTCACCCCATCCTGATCTTCACCGACCACAAAAACCTTACCTACCTTCAGTCTGCACAACGACTGAATCCCTGTCAAGCCAGGTGGTCGCTGTTCTTCACCCGTTTCCAGTTTTTGCTCCACTACCATCCCGCCGACAAGAATGTGAGGGCTGATGCCCTGTCCAGATCGTTTGAGATGGAAGACACGGTGGAGTCCCTTCAGACTATCATAGACCCGTCCTGCATTGTCACTGCTAATCCTCTGCAGGTTAGAGACATCCCTCCTGGGAGGACTTTTGTTCGGTTGACAGACAAGAGAAGAATTCTCAGCTGGGGACACAGTTCTAAACTGGCTGGACATGCTGGTGTCCGGAAAACCCGAGACCTGATTGCTTGTCACTTCTGGTGGCCTCCGCTACCTAAAGATGTTCTGGACTTTGTCTCTTCTTGCACGGTGTGTGCCTCTAACAAAGTGACTCACTCCAAGCCTGCCGGCCTGTTTCATCCTCTGCCTGTACCCAATGCCCCCTGGCAGCACATTGCGATGTACTTTGTCACAGACCTTCCCCCCTCAGCAGGATGCAACACTGTCTGGTGGTGGACCGGTTCTCTAAGATGTCACATTTTATCCCGCTGACCGGCCTACCTTCTGCTCCTCGTCTGGCGAGTCTCCTCATTCTACACATCTTTCGCTTGCTTGGCTTGCCTCTTCAAATCGTTGTCGGACCGGGGTGTTCAGTTTACCTCAAGGTTCTGGAGAGCCCTCTGTAAACTCCTGGATGTGAGTTTGGACTTTTCCTCAGCCTATCACCCCCAGTCCAATGGGCAAGTTGAGAGGTTCAACCAGATCATGGAGAATTATCTCCGCCACTTCTTCTCTTCACAGCACGATAACTGGGTACAGCTTCTTCCATGGGCCGAGTTTTCATACAACAACCACACAAGTGAGTCCACCACTTCCACTCCATTTCACATTGTTTACAGTCAACATCCTAGAGTCCCCCTTCCTGTGTCGACTTCATCTCAGGTACCCGCTGCTGACTCTGCATATGGGGACTTCCTGCAAATCTGGCAACAGACCCGGTCCTCTATTTTGCTGGCGGTAGATCGCATGAAGCGAAAGGCAGATACTAGGAGAAGAGAGCCGAGTCAGTATCTTCCGGGGACTAAAGTCTGGCTGTCCTCTCGGAACATTCGCTTGAGGGTGCCTTCATACAAGTTTGTTCCCAGGTTCCTTGGCCCTTTCGAGATCCTGCAACAAATCAACCCTGTCTCCTATAAGCTGCGGCTGCCTCCTGCCCTCAGAATCCCCAACTCATTTCATGTGTCCTTCCTGAAACCAGTGGTCCTGAACCGCTACAGCAAGACTTCTAGTTCCACAGTTGCTCCCAGCAGTCCTTCTGATGTATTCAAGGTAAAAGAGATCCTGGACTGCAAAAGGATAGGAGGAAGGACTTTCTATTTGGTGAACTGGAAAGGGTTTGGTCCTGAGGAGAGGTCCTGGGAGCCAGAAGAGAACCTCAGCGCTCCTGCTCTTATTAGAAAATTCCTCCCTCGCTCTGGCCCCAAGAAGAGGGGGCATAAGAGGGGGGGATACCGTAGCGTCCATGGCTGCGGGCCGTCGGGTTACTCACCTCCTGATGTCCGCAGTCTTGGATCCGTGAGCGCTGGTCCCCATCTTCTTCCTAGGAGACACCAGCGCTCACTTCCGCTCCATTCTGCTGTGTCCCGTAGGGTGCGCGCACGCTCGTGCCCGGCCTTAAAGGGCCAGCGCGCGCAAATAGTAAGTCGTCGTCATCATCAACTGCCACGATTTCCTGGTCTATAAGAAGGCCCCAGGCCTTCTAATCCTTGCCTGAACGTTGTTAGTTTTCCCAGTCTGTCTTGCAAATGGTCCCTAAGTGTTTCCCATTCCAGCTGTTACCCGTGCCTTGTTCCCTGTTCCTGTTTCCCGTGCTGTGCCTTTAGTATCTGGTCATACCACGTCCTGTGTCATCTGCCACATCCCGAGGAATCCGCCAAGTCCTGTGTCATCTGCCATGTCCAGATTAATCCGCCATGTCCTGTGTCATCTGCCACGTCCGGAGGAATCCGCCACGTCCTGTGTCATCTGCCACGTCCGGAGGAATCCGCTACGTCTGGCGCAACCTGCAGCACCTGTGTCATCCGCCACGTTTGGCGTTATTTGCTACACCCATCTCCATCTGTGCCACAGCTGCGGCCACCGTCTGGATTATCCAGGTGCCCTTGTGCGGGACATTGTATTTCTGGGGTTTCCTGTTGTTTGGCCAGCTGCCTCCCCGCTACGGCGGTATGGCCTAGGGGGTCCACTAACCCGCACCATGACAATATCAAACAATGCAAGACTTAGAAACACAAACAGAAAAAATGGGACATAGATATCATCAAAACCACCAAAAAGGCCATACTTACTAGGTAGGTGGGTGGGTGAAAACCCGTTCCCATCAGGACGCAGACGGGTCAAAGAATGCTGCAGAAGGAGTGTGCATTAAATAGTGATAGCCCCTCCCACTAGTCTTGAGGGGAGTGGCGAACTAAGTGCTCAAAGGTGTGCCATAAATGAGTGTCAGTGTAGTGCTAGGGTGTGAATGGATGGTAAAAAATAAATATGTATGTATGAAAGTGTCAGAACTGTGTAATAATGTAATAAAAAGACTTAGGGCCTGTTCACATCACCGTTCGCTTTCCATTCCGGGGCTCCATCGGAGGTTTCCGTCGGGTGAACCCCGCAACGGAAAGTGAAAGTGAATCCACAGCTTCCGTTTCAGTCACCATTGATATCAATAGTGATGGAAACATCTCTAATGGTTTCCATTCGTCACCATTCCGGAAGATTTCCGGTTTTCCAACGGAATCAATAGCGCAGTCGACTCTGCTATTGATTCCGTCGTTAAAACGGAAACCTGCCGGAATGGTAACAAACGGAAACCATTAGCGATGTTTCCATCACTATTGATATAAATGGTGACTGAAACGGAAGCTGTGGTTTCACTTTCACTTTCCGTTGCGGGGTTCACCCGACGGAAACCTCCGATGGAGCCCCGGAACGGAAAGCAAACGGTGATGTGAACAGGCCCTTAGGGTGCGTTCATATATAGCAGTTGCATCAGCATCAGTTTTTTCATCTCTCAAGTGATTACAACTGATGCAAAAACTGATGCAAAAATGTATCAGTTGCCATCAGGCTTTTTCACAATTTTTACTACAAAACCATCAGTTGTCATCAGTTGTCGTTAGTTGTCATCAGTTGTCGTTAGTTGTCATCAGTTTTTACCATCAGTTTTTAACGTCAGTTTTTACCACAATGGTCCACCAAAAAGGTAGTCTAGGGTGTGAAAATTTGCCAATTTTATAAGAGTGGTGCATAGTTTGTGATAGATTGGATACATGATAGATTAGATACTTGTTGTGTACCATGTCAGGGCTCGGCTTCTCTGCTCCGGCATTGGCGCTACACTGAAGTCTGACGCACACATTGTAATGTTACGTGTGTCATATTCAGTGGAGCGCCAATACCGGTGCCAAGAGAGAGAGAGCCCAAAAGGCAGCTGCTGTCCACTGACCTCAGATCAAATCTACGAAGCAGCCATGGGAGCCTGAAAATATGCCAAACACTAGCCCTAACTTCAGGGAGTAGATCGTTTTTGGCGCCTTTACAGCTATCCAATACCACCCTGCATCTCCTACCCACCCTAAACCAAGCAGGAATTCACACAACAGGGTTCGGGTGTTGGCTTTTAAAAACAGCCAATTAAGTTAGTTTTTGATGGCTGCTTTGCATCCGTTTTGTATCCGTTCCGTGTTTTCCGTTTTTGACAAACTTTAAAAACAGATGAATTTCATGTGTAGATAATGAAACACTGCCCTCTGTAGATAATGCAGCAGTGCCCTCTGTATATAGTGCAACACACCCCTGTAGATAATGCCGCAGTGCCCTCTTTTGATAGTGCCACACCCCCTTGTATATAGTGCCCCCCTGTATATAGTGCCACACATGCCCCTGTAGATAATGTCGCAGTGTACTCTGTATATAATGCCACAGTACCCCCTGTAGATAATGTCATACAGCCCCCTGTAGATGGCGCCACACATACCCCTGTAGATAATGACGCAGTGCTCTCTGTATATAATGTCACAGTACCCCTTGTGTATAAGGCCACAGTACACCCTGTAGATAATGTCACACAGCCCCCTGTAGATGGCGCCACACACGCCCTGTAGATAATGCCGCAGTGCCCTCTGTATATGACACGGTACCCCCTAAGTATTATGCCACAGTACCCCCTGTAGATAATGTCACACAGCCCCCTGTAGATAGCGCCACACAGCGCCCCCTGTAGATGGCGCCACTCAGCGCAACATGTAGATTGTGCCACATAGCGCCCTCCTGCGCCACCCCCACTGTATATAGTGCTATCCCCCTTCCCCTGTAGATAGCACCACTGAAGCACCCTCTAGCAGAGGAATCCCTGGCCAGAGCATTGCCGACACTGTGGCCGGGGATTGCCTCTCGGAGGACCCACTGACGCCACTGTCCATATATAAACAGTGATGTCAGGGGTTACTCCCTGAACAGAATCCCCGGCCACAGCATCGCCGACGCTGTGTCCGGGGATTCCCTCATGGAGGACTTACTGATACCACTGTCCAAATAGGGACAGTGACGTCAGTGGCTACTGCTTGAGCGGAATCCCCGTTGCCGACTCTGGCCGGGGATTCCACTCCAGGAGGAGCCCCTGATGTCAATGTCAATATATGGACAGTAACCTCAGGGATTTTCATCTAGGAGCGGAATCCCTGGCCAGATCATCGGCAACGCGGATTCCGCTCAATCAGCAGCCACTGACGTCACTGTCGATATATGGACAGTGATGTCAAGGGCTTTCCCGAGCACAGTTAGTAAAGTAGCACTGTGACGGGGAATTATTGGCGAGCGGAGTAGCTCCTCTGCTCCTCCGCTCTGAACTCATTCTGAAGCGGGGACCTGATAGTTCACTGCTTCAGTATTAAGTTCAACTGTGTCTGCGTGCTGAGGATGCAAACACAGTTGGCAGTGGGACATACCTCCGGCCACATGGAGTCATGTGGTTTGCCTGGAGCGGAATCCCCGGCAATGCTATGACCGGGGATTCCGCTCCTAGCTCACATCCACCTTCCCGGGTTCTGCTGGAAGGTGGATGTGCCAGCACCCGGGGGTTTATCCGGCCACAATTAAAATAGATAGGATACGGTGCCAGACCTCCCTGGGAGCTGGAACCAAAAACGCTTCAGGTAACATTTTTGGATCCGACTCCCAGGGAGGTCCGGTGCCGTACGGCGCCACAACTGATGTCCCCTGCGCCAGAACAGATCCCATAGAAAGCTATGGGATCTGTTCTAGCATCAGTTTGCCTCCGGCTTTTCTTTAACACGCCGGAGCTAAAGTGAAGCAGACGCCGGACATATGTGAACGGCCCCTTACACTGCAATAAGTTTGCATATTTATGACCTGCTTCTAGTATCAAATGTGGGGACAAATAGGTTGATAGATTAAGCAACATTACTATTTATTCAGGACAGTGGCTCATTTTAATGATAATATTATTGTCACAATCTCTGACATTATAGAAATGATCAATAAAAGTAATTTTTAATGTAAGCCACACTGCTCTTTTGCCCATTTCTATTTTTTCTTCCCAATGCAATATGTGACTATACTGTGAGGGTGGTGCACACCAGGATGGGGAGCGTAACACTGGGTGATTACATCTATTCTATAGATAAATCTAAAAGCACTGAATTCCAATGAATTGTTCGTCATTAGATCATTATTGAGTACACTTTGGAATCAAGTTAAAATATAAATGCATTCAGGTTTATAAATTTATAAAGGTTTGTAACTTTACTTACACTGAAAATTAAATAAAGACATTGTACAAAACACAAGTGCATCCAGGTTTATAATACGGCTTCTTTAGCCAGCAGATCAAAACTCCAACATATACAACCCTCTTCACACCTCGTAGGCTATTAGATGAAGTCTCACAAATGATGCAGCTGCTGAGCTATTAGATATCATCAAAGATGACTCTCGCTACATGCCTGTGCTCACTCTAAGCACATAGGGTCAGATTTATCACTGAGATAGGTTGGGAAAATGTTAAAAAAATTTCATTAATTTGAGTATTGACTGATGTATATTTTTAATATGTTGTAAGACCCAAAATATATGTTTTTTTTACTGTTATTAAAGGCATTAACACAACATTTTTTTTTACCTAACCCAACCCAATGATCAGTTGATCGCTGCAAATCTGGCTTCAGAAAACCCCCATGTGATTAGATTCGGCCAACTATAAGGCCCATAGCAAGGAAAATGTAGTGTTACATTTCAGCCATTCCATGTACTACATAGACGAGCCAGGTCTGCCACAGCGATGACCACTCTTTGATAGTTGCTCTCCACTCCAGCTAATAGAAGGGCATATAGAAGTGAACACAAACAGAAAAAATGGGACATAAATATCAAAACCACAAAAAAGGCCATACTCACTAGGTAGGTGGGTGGGTGAAAACCCGTTCCCATCAGGACGCAGACGGGTCAAAGAATGCTGCAGAAGGAGTGTGCATTAAATAGTGATAGCCCCTCCCACTAGTCTTGAGGGGAGTGGCGGACTAAGTGCTCAAAGGTGTGCGATAAATGTGTGTCAGTGTAGTGCTAGGGTGTGAATGGATGGTAAAAAATAAATATGTATGTATGAAAGTGTCAGAACTGTGTAATAATGTAATAAAAATAAATAAATAAAATAAATGTGATGAATAGGGGTCAGTGCTGTGAATAGTACATGGGGTGTCAGTACTAAGTGTAATACGTGGAGGGATAATGTGCTGGTCGTCAGGCATGGCGTATCTTGCCGAATAACAGCCTATTTGTAACGCCGCTAGTGTTAGCTAAAGCGGGCTGCTCTGCATTCCAAACCAAACGCCAGCACATCATGCCCTCCCAGCATATAAGACCCGGCTGCGTCCTGAAAAAAAGTGTAGTATACGTAGTAAGAAATATCCATGAAACATGGGGTATTAGTTGTTATTTTGGCCAAAATACGCAAAGCTCGCAACCCAACGTCAAGGGTCCCCAGTGCCTTGCGAGTCCCTAACCAGAACTTTTCGTTCCTAATTTAAAAACACAAACAGAAAAAATGGGACATAAATATCAAAACCACAAAAAAGGCCATACTCACTAGGTAGGTGGGTGGGTGAAAACCCGTTCCCATCAGGACGCAGACGGGTCAAAGAATGCTGCAGAAGGAGTGTGCATTAAATAGTGATAGCCCCTCCCACTAGTCTTGAGGGGAGTGGCGGACTAAGTGCTCAAAGGTGTGCGATAAATGTGTGTCAGTGTAGTGCTAGGGTGTGAATGGATGGTAAAAAATAAATATGTATGTATGAAAGTGTCAGAACTGTGTAATAATGTAATAAAAATAAATAAATAAAATAAATGTGATGAATAGGGGTCAGTGCTGTGAATAGTACATGGGGTGTCAGTACTAAGTGTAATACGTGGAGGGATAATGTGCTGGTCGTCAGGCATGGCGTATCTTGCCGAATAACAGCCTATTTGTAACGCCGCTAGTGTTAGCTAAAGCGGGCTGCTCTGCATTCCAAACCAAACGCCAGCACATCATGCCCTCCCAGCATATAAGACCCGGCTGCGTCCTGAAAAAAAGTGTAGTATACGTAGTAAGAAATATCCATGAAACATGGGGTATTAGTTGTTATTTTGGCCAAAATACGCAAAGCTCGCAACCCAACGTCAAGGGTCCCCAGTGCCTTGCGAGTCCCTAACCAGAACTTTTCGTTCCTAATTTAAAAACACAAACAGAAAAAATGGGACATAAATATCAAAACCACAAAAAAGGCCATACTCACTAGGTAGGTGGGTGGGTGAAAACCCGTTCCCATCAGGACGCAGACGGGTCAAAGAATGCTGCAGAAGGAGTGTGCATTAAATAGTGATAGCCCCTCCCACTAGTCTTGAGGGGAGTGGCGGACTAAGTGCTCAAAGGTGTGCGATAAATGTGTGTCAGTGTAGTGCTAGGGTGTGAATGGATGGTAAAAAATAAATATGTATGTATGAAAGTGTCAGAACTGTGTAATAATGTAATAAAAATAAATAAATAAAATAAATGTGATGAATAGGGGTCAGTGCTGTGAATAGTACATGGGGTGTCAGTACTAAGTGTAATACGTGGAGGGATAATGTGCTGGTCGTCAGGCATGGCGTATCTTGCCGAATAACAGCCTATTTGTAACGCCGCTAGTGTTAGCTAAAGCGGGCTGCTCTGCATTCCAAACCAAACGCCAGCACATCATGCCCTCCCAGCATATAAGACCCGGCTGCGTCCTGAAAAAAAGTGTAGTATACGTAGTAAGAAATATCCATGAAACATGGGGTATTAGTTGTTATTTTGGCCAAAATACGCAAAGCTCGCAACCCAACGTCAAGGGTCCCCAGTGCCTTGCGAGTCCCTAACCAGAACTTTTCGTTCCTAATTTAAAAACACAAACAGAAAAAATGGGACATAAATATCAAAACCACAAAAAAGGCCATACTCACTAGGTAGGTGGGTGGGTGAAAACCCGTTCCCATCAGGACGCAGACGGGTCAAAGAATGCTGCAGAAGGAGTGTGCATTAAATAGTGATAGCCCCTCCCACTAGTCTTGAGGGGAGTGGCGGACTAAGTGCTCAAAGGTGTGCGATAAATGTGTGTCAGTGTAGTGCTAGGGTGTGAATGGATGGTAAAAAATAAATATGTATGTATGAAAGTGTCAGAACTGTGTAATAATGTAATAAAAATAAATAAATAAAATAAATGTGATGAATAGGGGTCAGTGCTGTGAATAGTACATGGGGTGTCAGTACTAAGTGTAATACGTGGAGGGATAATGTGCTGGTCGTCAGGCATGGCGTATCTTGCCGAATAACAGCCTATTTGTAACGCCGCTAGTGTTAGCTAAAGCGGGCTGCTCTGCATTCCAAACCAAACGCCAGCACATCATGCCCTCCCAGCATATAAGACCCGGCTGCGTCCTGAAAAAAAGTGTAGTATACGTAGTAAGAAATATCCATGAAACATGGGGTATTAGTTGTTATTTTGGCCAAAATACGCAAAGCTCGCAACCCAACGTCAAGGGTCCCCAGTGCCTTGCGAGTCCCTAACCAGAACTTTTCGTTCCTAATTTAAAAACACAAACAGAAAAAATGGGACATAAATATCAAAACCACAAAAAAGGCCATACTCACTAGGTAGGTGGGTGGGTGAAAACCCGTTCCCATCAGGACGCAGACGGGTCAAAGAATGCTGCAGAAGGAGTGTGCATTAAATAGTGATAGCCCCTCCCACTAGTCTTGAGGGGAGTGGCGGACTAAGTGCTCAAAGGTGTGCGATAAATGTGTGTCAGTGTAGTGCTAGGGTGTGAATGGATGGTAAAAAATAAATATGTATGTATGAAAGTGTCAGAACTGTGTAATAATGTAATAAAAATAAATAAATAAAATAAATGTGATGAATAGGGGTCAGTGCTGTGAATAGTACATGGGGTGTCAGTACTAAGTGTAATACGTGGAGGGATAATGTGCTGGTCGTCAGGCATGGCGTATCTTGCCGAATAACAGCCTATTTGTAACGCCGCTAGTGTTAGCTAAAGCGGGCTGCTCTGCATTCCAAACCAAACGCCAGCACATCATGCCCTCCCAGCATATAAGACCCGGCTGCGTCCTGAAAAAAAGTGTAGTATACGTAGTAAGAAATATCCATGAAACATGGGGTATTAGTTGTTATTTTGGCCAAAATACGCAAAGCTCGCAACCCAACGTCAAGGGTCCCCAGTGCCTTGCGAGTCCCTAACCAGAACTTTTCGTTCCTAATTTAAAAACACAAACAGAAAAAATGGGACATAAATATCAAAACCACAAAAAAGGCCATACTCACTAGGTAGGTGGGTGGGTGAAAACCCGTTCCCATCAGGACGCAGACGGGTCAAAGAATGCTGCAGAAGGAGTGTGCATTAAATAGTGATAGCCCCTCCCACTAGTCTTGAGGGGAGTGGCGGACTAAGTGCTCAAAGGTGTGCGATAAATGTGTGTCAGTGTAGTGCTAGGGTGTGAATGGATGGTAAAAAATAAATATGTATGTATGAAAGTGTCAGAACTGTGTAATAATGTAATAAAAATAAATAAATAAAATAAATGTGATGAATAGGGGTCAGTGCTGTGAATAGTACATGGGGTGTCAGTACTAAGTGTAATACGTGGAGGGATAATGTGCTGGTCGTCAGGCATGGCGTATCTTGCCGAATAACAGCCTATTTGTAACGCCGCTAGTGTTAGCTAAAGCGGGCTGCTCTGCATTCCAAACCAAACGCCAGCACATCATGCCCTCCCAGCATATAAGACCCGGCTGCGTCCTGAAAAAAAGTGTAGTATACGTAGTAAGAAATATCCATGAAACATGGGGTATTAGTTGTTATTTTGGCCAAAATACGCAAAGCTCGCAACCCAACGTCAAGGGTCCCCAGTGCCTTGCGAGTCCCTAACCAGAACTTTTCGTTCCTAATTTAAAAACACAAACAGAAAAAATGGGACATAAATATCAAAACCACAAAAAAGGCCATACTCACTAGGTAGGTGGGTGGGTGAAAACCCGTTCCCATCAGGACGCAGACGGGTCAAAGAATGCTGCAGAAGGAGTGTGCATTAAATAGTGATAGCCCCTCCCACTAGTCTTGAGGGGAGTGGCGGACTAAGTGCTCAAAGGTGTGCGATAAATGTGTGTCAGTGTAGTGCTAGGGTGTGAATGGATGGTAAAAAATAAATATGTATGTATGAAAGTGTCAGAACTGTGTAATAATGTAATAAAAATAAATAAATGAAATAAATGTGATGAATAGGGGTCAGTGCTGTGAATAGTACATGGGGTGTCAGTACTAAGTGTAATACGTGGAGGGATAATGTGCTGGTCGTCAGGCATGGCGTATCTTGCCGAATAACAGCCTATTTGTAACGCCGCTAGTGTTAGCTAAAGCGGGCTGCTCTGCATTCCAAACCAAACGCCAGCACATCATGCCCTCCCAGCATATAAGACCCGGCTGCGTCCTGAAAAAAAGTGTAGTATACGTAGTAAGAAATATCCATGAAACATGGGGTATTAGTTGTTATTTTGGCCAAAATACGCAAAGCTCGCAACCCAACGTCAAGGGTCCCCAGTGCCTTGCGAGTCCCTAACCAGAACTTTTCGTTCCTAATTTAAAAACACAAACAGAAAAAATGGGACATAAATATCAAAACCACAAAAAAGGCCATACTCACTAGGTAGGTGGGTGGGTGAAAACCCGTTCCCATCAGGACGCAGACGGGTCAAAGAATGCTGCAGAAGGAGTGTGCATTAAATAGTGATAGCCCCTCCCACTAGTCTTGAGGGGAGTGGCGGACTAAGTGCTCAAAGGTGTGCGATAAATGTGTGTCAGTGTAGTGCTAGGGTGTGAATGGATGGTAAAAAATAAATATGTATGTATGAAAGTGTCAGAACTGTGTAATAATGTAATAAAAATAAATAAATAAAATAAATGTGATGAATAGGGGTCAGTGCTGTGAATAGTACATGGGGTGTCAGTACTAAGTGTAATACGTGGAGGGATAATGTGCTGGTCGTCAGGCATGGCGTATCTTGCCGAATAACAGCCTATTTGTAACGCCGCTAGTGTTAGCTAAAGCGGGCTGCTCTGCATTCCAAACCAAACGCCAGCACATCATGCCCTCCCAGCATATAAGACCCGGCTGCGTCCTGAAAAAAAGTGTAGTATACGTAGTAAGAAATATCCATGAAACATGGGGTATTAGTTGTTATTTTGGCCAAAATACGCAAAGCTCGCAACCCAACGTCAAGGGTCCCCAGTGCCTTGCGAGTCCCTAACCAGAACTTTTCGTTCCTAATTTAAAAACACAAACAGAAAAAATGGGACATAAATATCAAAACCACAAAAAAGGCCATACTCACTAGGTAGGTGGGTGGGTGAAAACCCGTTCCCATCAGGACGCAGACGGGTCAAAGAATGCTGCAGAAGGAGTGTGCATTAAATAGTGATAGCCCCTCCCACTAGTCTTGAGGGGAGTGGCGGACTAAGTGCTCAAAGGTGTGCGATAAATGTGTGTCAGTGTAGTGCTAGGGTGTGAATGGATGGTAAAAAATAAATATGTATGTATGAAAGTGTCAGAACTGTGTAATAATGTAATAAAAATAAATAAATAAAATAAATGTGATGAATAGGGGTCAGTGCTGTGAATAGTACATGGGGTGTCAGTACTAAGTGTAATACGTGGAGGGATAATGTGCTGGTCATCAGGCATGGCGTATCTTGCCGAATAACAGCCTATTTGTAACGCCGCTAGTGTTAGCTAAAGCGGGCTGCTCTGCATTCCAAACCAAACGCCAGCACATCATGCCCTCCCAGCATATAAGACCCGGCTGCGTCCTGAAAAAAAGTGTAGTATACGTAGTAAGAAATATCCATGAAACATGGGGTATTAGTTGTTATTTTGGCCAAAATACGCAAAGCTCGCAACCCAACGTCAAGGGTCCCCAGTGCCTTGCGAGTCCCTAACCAGAACTTTTCGTTCCTAATTTAAAAACACAAACAGAAAAAATGGGACATAAATATCAAAACCACAAAAAAGGCCATACTCACTAGGTAGGTGGGTGGGTGAAAACCCGTTCCCATCAGGACGCAGACGGGTCAAAGAATGCTGCAGAAGGAGTGTGCATTAAATAGTGATAGCCCCTCCCACTAGTCTTGAGGGGAGTGGCGGACTAAGTGCTCAAAGGTGTGCGATAAATGTGTGTCAGTGTAGTGCTAGGGTGTGAATGGATGGTAAAAAATAAATATGTATGTATGAAAGTGTCAGAACTGTGTAATAATGTAATAAAAATAAATAAATAAAATAAATGTGATGAATAGGGGTCAGTGCTGTGAATAGTACATGGGGTGTCAGTACTAAGTGTAATACGTGGAGGGATAATGTGCTGGTCGTCAGGCATGGCGTATCTTGCCGAATAACAGCCTATTTGTAACGCCGCTAGTGTTAGCTAAAGCGGGCTGCTCTGCATTCCAAACCAAACGCCAGCACATCATGCCCTCCCAGCATATAAGACCCGGCTGCGTCCTGAAAAAAAGTGTAGTATACGTAGTAAGAAATATCCATGAAACATGGGGTATTAGTTGTTATTTTGGCCAAAATACGCAAAGCTCGCAACCCAACGTCAAGGGTCCCCAGTGCCTTGCGAGTCCCTAACCAGAACTTTTCGTTCCTAATTTAAAAACACAAACAGAAAAAATGGGACATAAATATCAAAACCACAAAAAAGGCCATACTCACTAGGTAGGTGGGTGGGTGAAAACCCGTTCCCATCAGGACGCAGACGGGTCAAAGAATGCTGCAGAAGGAGTGTGCATTAAATAGTGATAGCCCCTCCCACTAGTCTTGAGGGGAGTGGCGGACTAAGTGCTCAAAGGTGTGCGATAAATGTGTGTCAGTGTAGTGCTAGGGTGTGAATGGATGGTAAAAAATAAATATGTATGTATGAAAGTGTCAGAACTGTGTAATAATGTAATAAAAATAAATAAATAAAATAAATGTGATGAATAGGGGTCAGTGCTGTGAATAGTACATGGGGTGTCAGTACTAAGTGTAATACGTGGAGGGATAATGTGCTGGTCGTCAGGCATGGCGTATCTTGCCGAATAACAGCCTATTTGTAACGCCGCTAGTGTTAGCTAAAGCGGGCTGCTCTGCATTCCAAACCAAACGCCAGCACATCATGCCCTCCCAGCATATAAGACCCGGCTGCGTCCTGAAAAAAAGTGTAGTATACGTAGTAAGAAATATCCATGAAACATGGGGTATTAGTTGTTATTTTGGCCAAAATACGCAAAGCTCGCAACCCAACGTCAAGGGTCCCCAGTGCCTTGCGAGTCCCTAACCAGAACTTTTCGTTCCTAATTTAAAAACACAAACAGAAAAAATGGGACATAAATATCAAAACCACAAAAAAGGCCATACTCACTAGGTAGGTGGGTGGGTGAAAACCCGTTCCCATCAGGACGCAGACGGGTCAAAGAATGCTGCAGAAGGAGTGTGCATTAAATAGTGATAGCCCCTCCCACTAGTCTTGAGGGGAGTGGCGGACTAAGTGCTCAAAGGTGTGCGATAAATGTGTGTCAGTGTAGTGCTAGGGTGTGAATGGATGGTAAAAAATAAATATGTATGTATGAAAGTGTCAGAACTGTGTAATAATGTAATAAAAATAAATAAATAAAATAAATGTGATGAATAGGGGTCAGTGCTGTGAATAGTACATGGGGTGTCAGTACTAAGTGTAATACGTGGAGGGATAATGTGCTGGTCGTCAGGCATGGCGTATCTTGCCGAATAACAGCCTATTTGTAACGCCGCTAGTGTTAGCTAAAGCGGGCTGCTCTGCATTCCAAACCAAACGCCAGCACATCATGCCCTCCCAGCATATAAGACCCGGCTGCGTCCTGAAAAAAAGTGTAGTATACGTAGTAAGAAATATCCATGAAACATGGGGTATTAGTTGTTATTTTGGCCAAAATACGCAAAGCTCGCAACCCAACGTCAAGGGTCCCCAGTGCCTTGCGAGTCCCTAACCAGAACTTTTCGTTCCTAATTTAAAAACACAAACAGAAAAAATGGGACATAAATATCAAAACCACAAAAAAGGCCATACTCACTAGGTAGGTGGGTGGGTGAAAACCCGTTCCCATCAGGACGCAGACGGGTCAAAGAATGCTGCAGAAGGAGTGTGCATTAAATAGTGATAGCCCCTCCCACTAGTCTTGAGGGGAGTGGCGGACTAAGTGCTCAAAGGTGTGCGATAAATGTGTGTCAGTGTAGTGCTAGGGTGTGAATGGATGGTAAAAAATAAATATGTATGTATGAAAGTGTCAGAACTGTGTAATAATGTAATAAAAATAAATAAATAAAATAAATGTGATGAATAGGGGTCAGTGCTGTGAATAGTACATGGGGTGTCAGTACTAAGTGTAATACGTGGAGGGATAATGTGCTGGTCGTCAGGCATGGCGTATCTTGCCGAATAACAGCCTATTTGTAACGCCGCTAGTGTTAGCTAAAGCGGGCTGCTCTGCATTCCAAACCAAACGCCAGCACATCATGCCCTCCCAGCATATAAGACCCGGCTGCGTCCTGAAAAAAAGTGTAGTATACGTAGTAAGAAATATCCATGAAACATGGGGTATTAGTTGTTATTTTGGCCAAAATACGCAAAGCTCGCAACCCTAGAATACTTGTGTAAGTCTAGAATACTTGTGTAAGGCCTTGTTCCCATTTGCATCGGAGGCTCCGTTCGGGGATACTATCGCAGATTCTGTCATATTTGACAGCAAAAATATTATTCTCTTCAAAATTTTGGATACTTTTGCAGAATCTGACGGACCTCATTGTAAGTCAATGAGAACCGTCAGGCACCAGTGGTATCTGTTGTGTGACGGAATGGCTATTCGTTGTGGTTTCGAGACCACATAGCCTTACACTTGTCTTTTTGACTGATACTCTTGGGATTACCACCAAACTTGTGGGCTAGTTATTAGATTTTTTTTTTCGTTTTATTACTTGAAGGGTTTGTTTCAACATGTATTAGTGCATTTTTTATGGAAACATGAGGTCACATATTTTTTTCTTTTACTATTCCTTTTTCAACTAATAGAAATATATTTAAAGAGGCTCTGTCACCAGATTTTGCAACCCCTATCTGCTATTGCAGCAGATAGGCGCTGCAATGTAGATTACAGTAACGTTTTTATTTTAAAAAAACGAGCATTTTTGGCCAAGTTATGACCATTTTTGTAGTTATGCAAATGAGGCTTGCAAAAGTCCAAGTGGGTGTGTTTAAAAGTAAAAGTCCAAGTCGGCGTGTATTATGTGCGTACATCGGGGCGTTTTTAATACTTTTACTAGCTGGCCGGTCTGATGAGAAGTATCATCCACTTCTCTTCAGAACGCCCAGCTTCTGGCAGTGCAGATCTGTGACGTCACTCACAGGTCCTGCATCGTGTCGGCCACATCGGCACCAGAGGCTTCAGTTGATTCTGCAGCAGCATCGGCGTTAGCAGGTAAGTCGATGTAGCTACTTACCTGCAAACGCTGATGCTGCTGCAGAATCAACTGTAGCCTCTGGTGCCGATGTGTCCTCGCTCGTCTGACACGATGCAGGACCTGTGAGTGACGTCACAGCATGATCTGGCAGAAGCTGGGCGTTCTGAAGAGAAGTGGATGATACTTCTCTTCAGAACGCCCAGCTAGTAAAAGTATTAAAAACGCCCCGATGTACGCACATAATACACGCCCACTTGGACTTTTACTTTTAAACAAACCCACTTGGACTTTTGCAAGCCTCATTTGCATAACTACAAAAATGGTCATAACTTGGCCAAAAATGCTCGTTTTTAAAAAATAAAAACGTTACTCTTATCTACATTGCAGCGCCTATCTGCTGCAATAGCAGATAGGGGTTGCAAAATCTGGTGACAGAGCCTCTTTAAGTATAATGCTCTGTTCACACTGGTGTCATGTTTCAGTTATTACAGAAGCCATTAAGAATATCACAGATCACTTCTATATTGTATTCTAATGGATCCTAACAGATCACATTGACTTTAATTGGGTCCGTCAGGGTTCTGTTTTTGGTCACAGAAAGGAATAGTAAAGCAGACTATGTAATTCTATCCACCAAAGAGCAACACACAGGTGTCTGAACAGACCCGAATATCAGTGTGAACATAGCCTTGTACGTAACTAAATCTATTTTGATATGTTTAGTACACTATAAAATATTACAATAAGTATACATTGCCACCTTTCCCCTTGCATGTGCATTGCAATACTTATTTCCAGGCTTTCTACTGCATGGCTTAAACACAATGAACTATAGTCACTCTAATAGTTGAAATAATCTCCACTTAATATACATATTTGGATCTGGAAACAGGTCAACATGTTACCTTTTATTCCATTGCGTTGGTGTACCTATGTTGACTTTCGTAACAGGTTCGGAGATTTTTTGTGTTATGTATTTTAAGGTCTCCAATGAAATGGAACTTACTGTTTCAGAGAACATTCACTTTCCTGAACTCTCCTATTACATTACCAATCAATCCCAAAACGAAAAAATCATATATATGAGCGTCAGCAAGATTGCTTGTGTACTTACAGTATAGTATATACATAATGTCAGTGTGAGAGTTGTGTTAAGAATCTAGACACATAGGGGGTAATTTATTAAGACTGGTATTTCATACGCCAGTTTTAAACTAAACTACGTCAGAGTGAAATGCACCAAATTTATTAAGAGACACACGTGGGCAGTCCTAAGACAGAAGATGAAATATATGTCTGCTATAAGTGGGGTGGAGTTGCGCTACAATTTGCACAATTTTCTGTTTTTAGAAATCAAAACTGTTGGACACTTGCTGACCACGCCTACTCCCAGTTAACCCCACCCACTTTCAAGAAATGTTGAGAGAACAGAAAATATAAGAACATTTAGCTCAAATATGACGCAACAAAAGTGACTTTTTTAAGCTAGAAATGTGACGTAAATCTAATAATAAATTCCTGCCATAGTATCGTTGAGAAATTATAAAATAAACAAAAGCAAATATTTTGGTCCATGGCTATCGTAATGTCATACAAGGCACCAAGTTCAAAATCAAAGTATGAGCTCAACATAAATGCTATCCAAATTGGCATTGTGTGCATAAATGGTGTAGCTGCGTGCAAAATTGTATGATTTGGCTAAATCGACAAATGCATAATAAATAATTATTAATGAAAAATATAGTATGTGCCTCAGTCTGGACACTTTGCAGATGCAAAACAAAAGTGTAAAAGTGATAATTTTAAAGACTTTGTGGTGTATAGATACAGGTGCGTAGGCATAGAGGGTGCAAAGGTAGCAGTCGCACCCAAGCCCTTTTGCCCGAGGGGGTCCAAATGTCTGCTAATCACAGTAAGAAGATACTAGTATGATAAATGCCACATAGTAGGTGGGGGCCCTGTTACAGATTTTGCACTGGAGCCCAGGAGGTTGAAGTTACACCAATGTGTAGTTATATTGTATTTGTAATCACAAGCTACATAATGTTACTAATGTGGGAGTGGACTGGTTAGCATTATATTGTATTAGGCTGGGTTCACACGAGCACATTAACGTCTGTAATGGACGGACGTATTGTATATATTGTATATATTCTGTCCTCATACACGTTAGCACGGTGTGTAATCTGACATGTAGCTAAACCCCCTGTCTTCTTAAGAAAAAGGCTGTGAAACTGTGAAATCTTTCTCTTTATTGCTGGTAGACAGGAAAGGGTGAAACTATAGGATGAAATAACAGTAGTATTCAGAATATATCAACTGTACAGTGCATAGGATACAAATAATCTGCTATACATACACAATATAACATGAGGTAATACTGCAAGCTGACAATATGATATCTGATACAGCAAAACATACAGTGAACCACAGGATTATAACATATAGATTTGGATCTTACCGACTATGCTTAGAACAGGCTGATGGCACTGAACTTGAGGTAGAAATGGAGAGTGGCCCCTCACACTGGCATGATGAGAAAAATGGCTGCTACTCATACACAAACAGGAACAGGAAATAACCCACAATGCCTCAGGTGCTTTCCCATAATACATAGAGAACTACAATCTAGGAATACACAAAACCACCAGTAGATGGTGCTATAACCATACAATACAATATAGATGGGGTACAAGAATAGGCAATTGCAATGTCTGTACTGGTAATCATACACAAAAAAGAGGTATTATTACGTAAATAACTGGACTAGCTGGCGAGGACAGAACACTCCCCGCTTGACGTCAGCCGACGTCACTATTGGGTTCGTTGGATGAAAACAGTAGAACGAGTTCCCCTACTGGTCTGAGGAACAATTTGGTCTCACTCTGCTTCCGTACTTTTACTTCGACCTTACGTATATTTCCGTCTTTACTCGGGAATGTCTTGGTAATAAGACCTAACGGCCACTCATTTCTTCGTGACTGGCAATCTTTCATTAGCACCACATCGCCAGGCTGGAGGTTAGGCTTGCTGATTTGCCACTTTCTCCTTGGTTGCAGAGTGGGAATGTATTGCTTTTTCCACTTGTCCCAGAAAGTATTGGAGAGACTCTGTACTTGCCTCCATCGACTTCTGTAGAGGTCTTTAGCATTAAATTCTCCAGGTGGAGTGCAAATAGTGTCAGTCTTCTGAGTAAGCAGCGTGGCAGGGGTGAGAACAGTTGGGTCATCAGGATCACTGGAAATCGGAATCAACGGTCTGGCATTTATGATGGCCGATACTTCCGCCATAAAGGTGGTCAAGCTTTCGTGAGTCAGCTTTGTAGATCCTACTTGTAAGAAGATTGAGTCGAGGATTCTACGTGCGATGCCTATCATTCTCTCCCAAGCACCTCCCATGTGTGAAGAGTGTGGTGGGTTGAAGGTCCAAGTACATCCCTGTCCACTAAGGTATCTTTCTATGTTTTTAGCGTCCAAGTTAGAAGAGAGTTGTAGTTCCCTTGCTGCCCCAACAAAGTTTGTGCCTCTGTCAGAACGAATATGTTTGACAGGTCCTCTGATAGCAATGAAACGCCGGAGAGCATTTATGAAGCATGAAGTATCCATAGATTCGATCACTTCTATGTGGACAGCTCTGATGGACATACAAGTGAACATAACCGCCCAACGTTTTCCGTTCGCACGGCTTCCTCTGGTTTGCCGGACAACCACAGACCAAGGACCGAACACATCTAGGCCGACATTGGAGAAGGGTGGATCTGTGCTAAGTCGATCATATGGGAGATTCGCCATCTTTGGAGTCTGTGACATACCACGAAGTTTCCGACAAGTAACACATTTAAAGATGAATCTGCACACACATCTCTTTGCTCCAACTATCCACAGTCCGGCTGATCGTAAGGCTCCTTCTGTGAACAGACGACCCTGGTGCCTTGTTTGCTCATGGTGATGTTGCACCAGCAGAGTAGCTATATGATGCTGTCCGGGAACTATCAAGGGATGTTTCTCTGCAAAATCTACCTTGGCTTCCTTAAGGCGTCCTCCTATTCTTAAGAGCCCATTTTCATCGATGACTGGGTCAAGTTTCCTCAGAACACTGTCTTTGGGTACGGGTCTCTGACCGATTACACAGTCGATTTCCTTGGCATAGATATCGTGCTGTACAGCTCGGATGATTACATTTTTTGCCTGTTCCAGATCGAGAGCTGTGTAAACATGTTTACAACGATGCCAGCCTTTACAGTCCCTTTTATCTGCTGACGAGGTTGTCTTGTACGACCGAGCCATGTGAGTCAAGCAGGTGATTGCACGGACAAGTGATCCCCAAGTAGAGAATCTACTGAATCGATGAGATTTCAGGTGGCTGTCCAAAGTCTCCGTGTGCAACGCAGATACCAGAGGGCGTATCTCAACATCTGCATGTGGGTCCACTAGTTCAAACATGGCGGTTTCTGCGGTGCTGTGCATCGGTCTATACAAGAACGTAGGGCCTGTAAACCAGATTGTGTCTTTCAGACGGTTAGCGGCAACGGATCTGGTTGCTTGGTCTGCAGGATTGAGATGAGTAGGTACGTAATGCCATTGTTCGGGAGAGGTAGATCTTCTAATCCTTAGCACTCTGTTGCTTACGTAGACATAGAAGCGTCTAGTTAAGTTACAGATGTATCCTAGTACTATCTTGCTGTCAG
The DNA here is from genome assembly GCF_050947455.1 of Rhinoderma darwinii. Lineage (NCBI taxonomy): Eukaryota > Metazoa > Chordata > Amphibia > Anura > Rhinodermatidae > Rhinoderma > Rhinoderma darwinii. Next base: position 362,018,085 of record NC_134688.1, read on the forward strand.
TGTAAAACTCAGCATCTTTAATCTCCATGTTCAATTCCGTAGTGATGAGTTCGGCTAACTCCACTGCTAACACCGCGGCGCAAAGTTCCAGGCGTGGTATTGTGTGTTCAAGAAGTGGCGCTAGTTTTGCTCTGCTCATGACGAACCCTACGTGGCATTGTCCGCTGGTATCTATCGTCTTTAAGTAAGCTACAGCAGCAATCGCTTTGACTGAAGCGTCGCAGAAAACACAAAGTCTTTGTGTCTCAACCTTGGTAGTTGGTACAGAAGCATACGGGCGTGGTATGTGAAGACCAGATAAGGCTGTGAGGGAATTTCTCCAAGCCGTCCACGTGGCTCTTTCCTTCATGGGAAGAGGAGCATCCCAGTTCGACACTTCCCTGGTGTAGTCTCTCAACATAGCTTTACCTTCGATGGTTACAGGAGCTGCAAATCCCAGTGGGTCATATAAACTGCTTATGGCCGACAGTACTCCTCTGCGAGTGAAGGGTTTTTCTTCTCTGCTGGCCTGGAAGGTGAAGGTATCAGCTTTTAGGTCCCAGAGTAGGCCAAGGCTCCGATGCATGGGAGGGGAGTCGATGCCTAGATCTAAATCCTTTAAGTCTTTTGAGTGGTCATGAGGAGGAAAGGCTTCCATCACTTTCTGGCTGTTAGAAGCGATCTTGTGTAACCTCAGGTTAGATAGAGCAAGCATCTCCTGGGCTCTCTTCAGAAGACAAATTGCGGTTTCATTTGTGGGCATTGATTTCAAACAGTCGTCCACATAGAAATCCTTTTCTACGAAGCGTCTGACATCCGTTCCGTACTTCGTTTCGACATCTTGAGCCGCACGCCTCAGCCCATAGATGGCGACTGCAGGGGAAGGACTATTACCGAAGATGTGTACCTTCATTCGATACTCTGTAACATCTTTAGAGGGATCGTTATCCTTGTACCAAAGGAATCTCAAGAAATTTCTGTGTTCTTTTTTGACGAGGAAGCAATGGAACATCTGTTGGATATCAGCCGTGAATGCAACAGAGTCTTTGCGAAAGCGTAGAAGTACTCCCAAGAGCTTGTTGTTTAGATCCGGGCCTGACATCAGGACGTCATTCAACGAGACACCTTCATACTTGGCACTTGAGTCAAATACTACTCTGATCTGACCTGGTTTCTTCGGGTGATACACTCCAAACAGGGGCAGGTACCAGCGCTCTTCAGAGTCTGGAAGTATAGGTGCTAACTCTGCATGGCCGTTCTGGAATATCTTTTCCATGAAGGTAAAGAAGTGGTCTCTCATCTCTGGTTTTCTTTGCAGGCTGTGTCTGAGAGAGACGAAACGTTTGTAAACCTGTTCTCTGTTGTTAGGTAAGCGTTGTCTTTGAGGCCTATATGGTAGAGGTGCAACCCAGCTCTTCATTTTGTTCTGCACCATTCCCTGCTCCATTATGTCTAGGAACAGTCTATCTTCGAATGACATCGCCATACGATTGTCCTCCTTCGTCTGGCGGAAGACTGTGCACCCTAGGTGATCTTGGTTGCCATCCCAGATGTAGTCATCGCAGGCAGAGCCTACAAGGATACTTGATGATGAAGTGCTGTGTGGCAGTTCCTTTATGAAGAAATGATTTTCACATGGTCGGAGAAGAGATGGACGTCCATTTTCCAGTGTACTGGTAAGCATGCTGTTGACAGTTGTCGGTTTGTGTACACCTCCCAAACAGACCTCTCCTACGACGACCCATCCTAGGTCGAGTCTCTGTGCATATGGAGCATTGTGAGGGCCATTGATCTGTTGCCTAACCTTGTGGACTCGAAGAATATCTCTCCCGAGGAGCAAGACTATCTGAGCCTCTGGATCAAGTTTCGGGATCAAGTGTTCTATACGCTTCAGGTGAGGTTGGTGCGCTGCTACTTCCGGCGTAGGTATCTCAGACCTGTTATCAGGAATTTGGTTACACTCCAGTATGGTTGGTAAGGGCAGACACACTTGGCCATTTATAGACTCGACTACATAGCCGCTTGCCCTCCTTCCAGCTGTCTCTACAGTACCGGCACAAGTTTTTAGAGAGTAGGGGGCGCCAGGGCCTCTGACGTTAAAGCTATCAAAGAAGGCAGACTTGGCTAACGACTTGTTGCTTTGATCGTCTAGAATAGCATATACTTTGATGGCTTTGTCCCGGTCGTCTGCTGGGTAAATCCTCACTAGGGAGATTTTTGAGCAGGACCTTCCTCCTATGAGGCCTCTACAAACCTCTGTGCATTTAGAAGTAACCGCTGGAGTGTCAGTACTTGTGTCCTTCAGCTCCCCGCTATGCTCTTGGTCTTGGGGCGAAGTCCACGATGGTGCTCCAGGGTGTAGAGCTGTGTTATGTTCTGTGCTACCACATTCGATACACTTTGCACGAACCTCGCAATCTCTGGCGAAGTGTGATGTTGAAGAACAGCATTTGAAGCAGATGTTGTTTTCCTTAAGGAAGGCCTTGCGGTCCTCTAATGACTTTTCCCTGAAGGCTCTGCACCTAAGTAGGGAATGTGGCTTCCTGTGTAACGGACACTGTCTGTTCGGGTCTTTGGGTTTGTCTCCTTGACGGGAGCTGAACTCTTTATGGACTGAACCTGTGGAGGAAACGTTAATTTTGTGGACCTCCACCATTGCTCTACGAGGTTTACTAACAGGGGTGGCGGCACATGACAGCGTGAAATCAAAGCTAGGATCATTTCTAATTTTAGCTTGTTCAGAGACAAAATCTACAAACACATTAAATGGAGGAAATAGTACATTGTAAGTCTGTTTATATCTAGAACCATGCATAACCCATTTCTCTTGCAGGTTGTATGGGAGCTTCTGAACTATGGGGTTCACACCTCTTGCAGTGTCAAGGAATGTCAATCCTACCAGATCCCCTTCTGCCTTTGCTACACACAACTCCATTAACAGATCACTTAACTCCCTAAGCTTTGTATAGCCTTTGTTTGCTATTTTAGGAAAGTCCTCAATTCTCTTGAATAAGGCACTTTCTATGACTTCGGCAGAGCCATAGCACTCTTCAAGTCTGTCCCAGACCCTTTTAAGACCAACATCTGGATAATTGACATTGATATCTCTGATTCTTTTAGCGTGTTCGGCGGACTCACTTCCTAGCCACCTTACCAGGAGATCCAGTTCCTCACTACATGATAGATCTAAGTCTCTGGTGGCATTTTGGAAGGAAGCTCGCCAAGCTCTGTAGTTTTCAGCGCGATCGCTGAACTTTACAAGTCCCTTGGTGACCAGCTCACGTCGAACAAGGAATCTGGCAAAGTCCATTGTGGCTTGATTAACATTAGATCCGACTACTGGTGTGTGGTCAGAGTGCATGTGTGGTGTGCGACCATACCTGTTGGGAGTCTCTGATTTATTACAACCTGCATAGTACCGTTCTGAAGCGAAGGGCGTCTCTCTTAGCTGGAGCGGGTTTTTGATCTTCTGTTCTGAAGAGAAGTTGTTGTAGCCGGTTTCCCTTTGATGTGTCTTGTCTTGTTTGCAGTAAGGAGACTGATAGTCAACTTTCTGGCGGTCTGAATAATCAGGGTGGCTTGGCTTGTTAATAAAACCCTTTGTGTTGAGTTGGAAGTCGGTATCGTATTCTGACTTGGAATGTTGATAGACGTATTGTAAGGTACGCTGTTCTGGATCTTGGTGTTCAAGTTCCGGCTGGAGAACGTCGCGACGATTCTCTATTTCTGGAAGTTCTACTGCTTCTAGAAATTCTGCTTCTGCTATGGCAGCCGCTGTCTCTTTCTCAACAGTGAGTTTCTCTAGAGTTGCTTCAAGGCGCGCTTTCTCTAGCTTTATCTGTATTTCCTGTTCTGTGAAGCTGGCTTTCGCTTTTGCCGCTTCAGCTTTTGCGCGGGCAATGGCGGCAGCTTCTCTGATCGATGTCCTGCTAGAGCCACTTCTAAGGGACCTTGTCTTGACCGAAGATGCTCGACTTTGAGACATGATGCGACCGTTAGGAGGTTGCTGCGATATCCGTATGCAGGCTCTGCGTGGATAATGGCGGGCACCCTATGGTCTGATCTTCTGAGCTTGTTCTCAGCAGTCGTTTCACTATTCTGTCCTCATACACGTTAGCACGGTGTGTAATCTGACATGTAGCTAAACCCCCTGTCTTCTTAAGAAAAAGGCTGTGAAACTGTGAAATCTTTCTCTTTATTGCTGGTAGACAGGAAAGGGTGAAACTATAGGATGAAATAACAGTAGTATTCAGAATATATCAACTGTACAGTGCATAGGATACAAATAATCTGCTATACATACACAATATAACATGAGGTAATACTGCAAGCTGACAATATGATATCTGATACAGCAAAACATACAGTGAACCACAGGATTATAACATATAGATTTGGATCTTACCGACTATGCTTAGAACAGGCTGATGGCACTGAACTTGAGGTAGAAATGGAGAGTGGCCCCTCACACTGGCATGATGAGAAAAATGGCTGCTACTCATACACAAACAGGAACAGGAAATAACCCACAATGCCTCAGGTGCTTTCCCATAATACATAGAGAACTACAATCTAGGAATACACAAAACCACCAGTAGATGGTGCTATAACCATACAATACAATATAGATGGGGTACAAGAATAGGCAATTGCAATGTCTGTACTGGTAATCATACACAAAAAAGAGGTATTATTACGTAAATAACTGGACTAGCTGGCGAGGACAGAACAGTATATATTGCATAATTAAACCAATTTTGGACAGTCGATTCTCAGTTAGGCTGGGTTCACACGAGCACATTAACGTCCGTAATGGACGAACGTATTTCGGCCGGAAATCCCGGACCGAACTCAGTGCAGGGAGCCGGGCTCCTAGCATCGTAGTTATGTACGACGCTAGGAGTCCCTGCCTCTCCGTGGAACTACTGTCCCGTACTGAAAACATGATTACAGTACGGGACAGTTGTCCTGCAGAGAGGCAGGGACTCCTAGCATCGTACATAACTATGATGCTAGGAGCCCGGCTCCCTGCACTGAGTTCGGTCCGGGATTTCCGGCCGAAATACGTTCGTCCATTACGGACGTTAATGTGCTCGTGTGAACCCAGCCTAACTGAGAATCGACTGTCCAAAATTGGGTTAATTATGCAATATATACAATGTACTGTATAATAATGCAATTTGTTGTTTTTTTTAAATGTCAGATGTTGTGACCAAATAAAAGAAAACTGGATTATTATATATTGTATGTTTTGCACACCATTTAAAATATTAAATTATTGACCAGCCAAGGAAAAGATATGTAAATATCGCAGCATTAAAGTCAAAAACAAATTTGGAGCAACCATCGCAAGTTGTTTTGTCATGCTTCTGACCTGATCTCTTTGATGTATCCTTATACAAATCTGTTTTATATGTTGCAGAAAAGATTGAAAATTATGCATAAATACGGAGCTCCTCTTTACTGCACATTTCTTACTGCAGTTTTTAGATATGGTTGTGGTATAGCTCCATGCCACAGTACTGCCACTATTTATTAACCCAGCCTAAGCTTTTTTAAAGAAGAGGTGAAATTAAATATACCCCATTTCTTTAAAAAAAAAAAAAAAAAAAGTGTATGGGACCATTGACATACATAGTGAAAAGTGAAAAAAGTTTACCAAAAGTTTTGCTCACCTCATATCCTTCATTTTAAATTGCATTTTTCCAATGCGTTTTGTGAAGCAATGTAAGCATAAAAAATCCAGAAAGCTGTGGGTGCTCGTAAATCCTCCTGAACTTGATCCTGTGTCGACAGCAGGTTGTAGAAACAAAAATAGTGTGTAGAAAAGGCAGATCCAGCACTCAAATATAGCTATGATTAAGGACCCCAGTGGTCTGAAACGCGTAAGCGTGGTCCCGGGATTATTGTTTTATCCCTATTTTTTTTTAAATGACCTAATAAAAATCGAATTTTTTATATTTGAGTGCTGGATCTGCCTTTTCTACACACTATTTTTGTTTTTATTGACATACATAGTTCTTCATGCCTTGCTGATTTCTCTTTTTTCCATTTTCTATAACAAACATCTCCCCTCCCACATTAAGACATCTTGCTAGAAAGCCCATACATCAGATATGACATCATCAAAGATAACTGTGGATGGCACCTTGGCCATTTGCAATGTTGTCAATTACCTTCTTTGATTTACCTAAATCCTTTCCTGAAAATTTAAGTCCCAGACACTTTATATCTATGTTTGCACATTTATGAGCATTTGACAGACTGTGAAATTGTTTCAGCCACAATTTGTGATTGCATTATGGAGAACTGATGCCAATCTCTTTACAAAAATGCTGCTTCTATAAATTCACCATAAAATACTTCCACATAGTTAGCATAGACACTACGCTGGATGCATTATTGTAAGCGCATCTCTGATTTATAATGTGTTGCTCTAAAATGAGAAAAAATAACTGAACTAGACTTTGTTGCCATAAGGTCTAATAATATCAAACCGGCTGCATTCCAGGAAAAGGAAACATTGTCTAATTAATGTCTATATTGTATGACTTATTTAGGAAAAAGCAATATTCCGCTTGGAGTCGATATTAGCACCAGCATATCCTTTATGTGTTCTATCATTAGTTCTTATGACTATATTTTCAGGCAAACAATCTTATCCTTGTATTCTTTCCCCCTTGACATTTGTGCATGCGCTCCACATCCAAGCCATTATATTTTTGCTGCCGCATATGGTCCGTGTGCTTTTTTCCAAAGCTATTAAACTGGCTTCTCAAATTGGAGAGCGGCAATTGACCCATTATTCTGTTTATTTAATTCCCAGGCAAATGTGGCAGGAGGGACATTACTGCTTGAAATTGCTATATCTGGAATGAATGGTAAAACGATAAAGGCAATGACACTCAGGGAAGCAGATGGCTTGTCTGCAGTGAGAGGTAGGTATCACAACCCACTCCCTGGCTCCAGCTAATTTAGACTTAATGCATTTTTTAGAGCCTTTGTTTTAATATCAAATCGTACTGAATCACAGAAGTGTAAATCATGGCACATCAAATTGACTCATCCAATGTGGGACATTTAGCACTGGCTAATTATATAGCTATGGTTACGTGGTAGTTGGAATTTTGCTTGGGTAGAAAAAACAAATATGCTCTGACTTGCTTGTGCAACCTTTTAACCTTCACAGTTTTATGCAGGTATAAATTTATTATAGTATACATAAGCTATAGTATAAATCATATAGTATAGTCCAAAAGTAACAAAAATATGTTAAATACAATTTTTTGCGGAAACTTGGAGAGAATGATTTAGCTAAAAAAACACATTTATATGATTATATGATTATTCATATATGTAGAGATGAGCTATGGTTTTCCCACCATTAGAAGTGATGGTATATAGCTAATCTATGCTGTCACTTCAGCGCTGTTGCTCCTTCACAGGAAAATGCAACACAGCCCCATTCTTCTGATGGATGGGAGTGTCACTGTGCAGGGAAAAACCTTAAAGGGTTTTCCAATAATTAATATTTATTACCTATCCACAGGAGAGGTGATAGATATATTATCGATGGGACCCCCACCTATCCCGAGAATGGGTTTACCTGGCCGTCCCAGTGCGCCCCTTATGGAGATAACGTCCGGCATCCCGTAGAAAATAAATTAAGCGGTGGCTGAGCATGTGCAGCCCAGCTCCATTCATATGGGGCACACAGGGAGAGCAAGGTAAGCCCGTTCTCAGGATCCATGAGGGTCCCAGCGGTGGGACCCCTACCGATCAGATATTTATCATCTATACTGTGGATAGGTGATAAATATTGATTATGAGTAAACCCTTTTAAAGGACCTTGTTCCTTTTATTTACACAATTGGCAAGGGCTTAAGTGGTCAAACCCAGTGGTGAATTAACTAGACCATAGGCCCTGGGCTGTTCTCCAAAATAGCCCCCCCCCTCCCTCCCCACCGCCACGGCATGTCTAGAGTCAACACCACTTTTCTGTGCTAGCAGGTTTAATTCTGGCTAAACAGTATACCCTGGTTTTGCTTGTATGGATAAACTGACAACTTGCTGTTACCATTCTCCGTATCAAAGAGATACTGTCCAATCATTGCTGACAATCACAAATGTCAATTAGGCTTACAGCTAAGCAGAGACTTTTTGTAGCTCTACTTTTTTTTTATTAATCTTTTTATTTCAAAAAGAAATATCTACTGTAAATACAATACCACTTGTACAATATCATATTTCAAACTATATCTACAATAAGCGCAAAAGATGGAAAAGGTACATATTTATCTTGCTGTATATGCAAAACCACGAGTATGGAACCAAATTTTCAGCAAATGACAGTAAGACATAAAAATTCCTATTATATTTTCCTTAGCCCCCTAACCCAACCACATAAGAGGGTGACGAGATGGAAGATAGAGAGAGAGAAAAAGAAAAAATATATATTTTGGTCCCGGACAAACCTATCCTTGTGCTGCATGATAATAGCAATACATGATTTCCTGTTTTTATTGTCAATAATTCTATAAAGTAGACTATTAGGTCTACCACCTTGGAAATATTTATTTTTCCTATTAGAGTAGGTATAACGTAGGGCTTGTTTTTCTAAGAAGCTCCTGTATTTGATTTTCGCGTTTTCCCACTCAGTTTTAAGAACAGCACTAGTCTTGGTAAGTCATGCTTTTTCCCTCTCCAGGGATGATTCTTTTAGCTGGTTTTCCTCCTTGTTCTGGAGTTTTTTTTATAGGTGCTAGTTTCTTTTATCACTAACCCCATCAAAAAAGCTTTGAGTCTAACCCATACACAAAGGCTACTTGTGCTATTTACATTAAACTCAAGAAAAAATTTCAATTCGGTCTCTATTAGCTCATCCTTGTTACATAGGCCCAATAAATCTACATTTATTCTATATCTTGGGATCTTGGTCTCATCTGATGTAATAAGGACTAATAAGAGGGAATGGTCAGAAATTCCTCTAGCTTCATATTTGATCTTATATGATATAGATCTAAATAAATCGTTACCCAAAGCCAAATTGATTCTGGATAACGTACCATGTGACTTGGAGAAACATGAAAAAGCCACTTAATCTGGAAATTTCATTCTCCATATATCAGCCCAACCCAAGTCCTCTATTAATCCAGCTAAAGGAGTCATAGAATTAGACATTTTTTTTCTTTTGACCAAAACGATCCTGCTCAAGGTCACCTCCTAAAACCAATAACGCCCGGTTATGGGGCCGGGTAATACACGGCCATCACCGGAATGTGTCCCGAGTGATGGCCGGGTCTACCGTCGCTCGCGCACTCTCTCCTCCTCTTCACAGCGCAGAGTGCATGTGAGGAGGAGGCGGGTCTTTTTTTGCTCCCTGTAGGAGTCGGAATCCCCAATCCCCGGCCGGGATTGGGCATTCCGCTACAGGAGAAGTGCGTGACTACACTGTCTATATATGGACACAGCGATGTCACTCACTTCTGCAGCGGAATTCCCGACTCTATGGCCGGGGATTCCGCTACAGGAGAAGTGCGTGACTACACTGTCCATATATGGACACAGCGAAGTCACTCACTTCTGCAGCGGAATCCCCGACTCTATGGCCGGGGATTCCGCTACAGGAGAAGTGAGTGACTACACTGTCCATATATGGACACAGTGACGTCACTCACTTCTGAAGCGGAATTCCCGACCTGTGGCAGGGAATTCCTCTCCAGGAGAAGTCAGTGACTACACTGTCCATATATGGACATTGAAGTCAGTGACTTCTCCTGGAATGTGGGGGGGGGGATGGGTGCAACCTACAGGGGGCTGTGTGGCATCACCTACAGGGGACTTGGTGGCAACCCCTACAGGGCACTTGGTGGCATCACCTACAGGGGGCTGGGTGGCATTACCTAGGGGGGGCTGGGTGGCATTACCTACAGGGGACTGGGTGGCATTACCTACAGGGGGCAGGGTGGCATTACCTACAAGGGGCAGGGTGGCATTACCTTCAAGGGGCAGGGTGGCATTACCAACAGGGAACTGGGTGGCATTACCTACAAGGGCAGGATGGCATTACCTACAAGGGGCAGGGTGGCATTACCAACAGGGAGCTGGGTGGCATTACCTACAAGGGGCAGGGTGGCATTACCTAGAAGGGGCAGGGTGGCATTACCTATAGAGGGCAGGGTGGCATTATCTATAGGGGGCAGGGTGGCATTACCTGCAGGGGGCAGGGTGGCATTACCTGCAGGGGGCTGGGTGGCATTACCTGCACGGGGCTGGGTGGCATTACCTGCAGGGGGCATGGTGGTATTACCAACAGGGGTCTGGGTGGCATTACCTACAGGGGTCTGGGTGGCATTACCTACAGGGGTCTGGGTGGCATTACCTACAGGGGGCTGTGTGGCATTATCTACAGAGAGCTGTGTTTGGCAACAAATTTAAATGAAATTCATCCGATTTTAAAACGGACAGGGAAAAAAACGGATGCAAATCGGGTCCAAATTGTCCGGTAAAAATGGCAACACGGCCCGGAACGGAATCGGAACGGATGCAAACTGGATGCAAACCAACCGGGAAAATGGGCCAAAAACGGCCGATTTTCCCGGCCGACACTCGGACCCTGTCATGTGAATGAGGCCTTAGGGTATGTTCACACACTTAACAAAAAAAGTCTGAAAATACAGAGCTGTTTTCAGAGAAAACAGCCTCTTATTTTTAGGCGTTTTTGGAAGCTGAAAATGAAGCTTCTTTTAATTTGGATATTCTTTTGAGGCTTCTTTTCAGGCTTCTTTTGAGACTGTTTTTGAGGCATTTTTCATAGTGCTCAATGGAAAATTAGCTCCAAAAAACGCGTCAAGAAGTGACATGCTACTTCTATTTATGGAGCGTCTTTTTTCCGTTTTTTAAAACAGGGGCGTAAAAAGACGCCCCATATGAACTAAATGCTTTTTTTCCCATTGATTTCAATGGGCAGATGTTTGTAGGCGTTCAGCTTCCGTTTTTTCAGGCATTTTTCGAGGCGTAAATGCCCTGAAATACACCTGAAAACACTGTGTGTGAACATACCCTTAGAGTCCAGCCATTCCGATTCTGATATTGCTGAAGCAAAGAATATTGATTCTTGAATATAGATGACTCTAAGTTTTGTTGGAAACAGTAATGACTACTTCAAGTTAGCTTTCTGTAAACAAAATTTCACGTCCTTAAATTTTTGTCTTTCTTTCTGTTTGATTGGAAAAATCAGGAAACAGCCGAATTTTAGTGCCATTATAGACTATTGGTGTAGAGGTTCTATTTTGAGCCAATATTACGTCTCTATCTGAGGAGAGTAGAATTCTGGCCAAAATCGGTCTAGGTACAGGTTTCTTAAAGGGTATTCTATGTGCTCTCTCAAGAGCGAATATATTGGACAGTTTTCCTTCTCTCATAAAATCTGAGAACCATTTTGTTACAACATTTTTGCAATCAGCTTCTTCAGCTCCTTCAGGGAATCCAATGAGCTGGATGTTGTTCCTACGTGACCTATCTTTAAAATCCATAGTCTTATTTTCCAGTTGTTTAATAATTTTAGTTACATTGCCTACCTTTTTTTTAAGGCTATATAATGTGTCCTCAGATTGACTCACTCTAGTTTCAACTTCTGCAATTCTGCCGCTTATAGTGTTAAGATCCCCACGAACTAGAGCAATGTCCGTACCTAGGGAGCCAATTTGCACAGAGAGATCACCTCTCTTGGAGCACCATATTTTTTGCTCATTATTTCTGCCAGGGTGTCATGTCCGTGGCTGCGGGCTGTCAGCTCCATTCCTCCCCTGGCAGCCGCAGCCACGAGTCGGCAAGCGCTGGCCCCAGCCTCCTCCTCAGGAGAAGCCAGCGCTCGCATCTACTCACCAATGCCGATCCCGTAGGGTGCGCGCGCACACACACGCTCGTGCCCGCTCTTAAAGGGGCAGCGCACGCACCGGACCTCGTTCCTGACCTTTGACCTGTGAGTACTCTGGACTATAAGAGGGGTCCAGCCCCCTAGTTCTATGCCTGAGCTTTGTTGTTGTATCCCTAGTCTGTCTTGCAAATGGCCCCCTAGTGTTTCCTGCTCCCAGTGGTTTCCTTTTCCTGTTCCTGTATCTTGATCTAGTGCCGTGCTGTACTGTAGCCGTGCTGTGCTATACTCCACGCCTGACCTGCCTCTCCACACCTGATGTCTACCTGCTGCCAAGTTCCTGCCAAGCCTGCCTCGCTACTGTCCGAGCTGCCACAGGTACCCTATACGAACTATAGACTTTGACCGGCGTCCTGTTGGCCAGATGCCATACCGCCAAGACGGTACAGCCCAGTGGGTCCACGAACACTTCGTGACACAGGGAAGGTTCAGCTATGTCACCTTGGTTCTGTCTTGCTCTGTGTGGATATGTTTCTTGTGCCTCATCATCACTTTCGTTGTCATCAAAATGGTCAGAATTGCCCTTGGCTGCAATAGTATTGCTATTAGTTAGCTTGGCTTTATTTTTGACACAAACTGTTGGAGATGAAGCAGCCTGATTGCCAGATGAATTAAAATATTTTTCCATCTTGTTCTCTTGATCCTGTGTTTTAATTCTATCAACTGCCAGTGATAAAACCCCAGATCTTCTATTTTCTGAGATGATTATTTTTTTGAGTCATAGTCCCGCAACAGATCAAGATTCAATATAGCGGCAATACTTTCAGGATTCAATATTACATTAGAGCCTACGATGTTCAATATAGCAGTGATATCTCCTGGGTTCAGTATGAAATTAGTGCCTTTGAATTTTAGTAAGGTAATAACACCTTCTCGATTCAATGTTAGAAAAGTACCTTCTGGGTTTAGTATAGCAGTTGTGCCCTCTATGTTCAATATAATAATAGTGCCATTCAAGATTCATTATAACGGTGGTATCATTAAAGTTCAATATAATAGCATAATAGCGTCCCTTAAGGCACATACGTGACTCAGACAAGGCACCCAAGAAACATGGGACACAATGAGACACAATGAGGCACAATGCGGCAAAGTGAGGCACAGTTAGAATACGATTAGATCACAAAAGTAATGCAAAAATGAAGCACAAATAAGGCACAGATAATGCACAAATGAGGCACAGGCCCAGGTACTTTCGGGGTACAATATTACAATAGCACCGGTATCTCAGTTGGAGGACGAATAGAGCTCAAAAGAGACACATGGTTCACAGTTCACGTTGATCCCAGTATGCCAATTGAGACACATATATGGCTCAAGCAAGGAACAGTAAGGCACAATAAGGCATGATGAAGCACAATGAGGCACAGTGAGGCACAGTGAGGCACAATGAGGCACAAATAAGATACAGATGGGGCTACAGCTAAACAGAGACTTTTTGTAGCACTACTTGATTGAGTGACTGCTGCACTCCACAAAATCGCATGCAACTCAATGCATTACTTTGTACCGCTGCTGTATCACCATAGTTAAAAATGAATCTGTTGCGCTACAAAAAGTCTCCATGTAGCCCAATCCTTATTCATACATTTCCAGGAGGTTTAATAGAGGAGCAGCACTACACAGAGTTCTAAGAAAAAATTTCCAGAATTGTTTTCTCACGGGGAAAATAAATATTTACTTAAACAGATGTCTTTAAATCCAGTGACTCACAGGTGATGTCTTCTTTGATTGGAGTCATTCTTTTTTATTTTCTTCTTCATCTGGCCAAGACGACGAGGATGACTTCTCCTGACAACTGCAGTTTGCTGCTGAAACATTTTTGGGATCTCACTTCTGCAGCCCATGCCTAGCCTCTATAGCAGCACATATGAATTCAGACCTCAGAGTATATCTCTAAATAAATTTAAACCCCAAATCAAACCCCTAAATATATTCAGACCCCAGATCAGATCTAAATACATTCAGACCCCCGACTATACTCCTAAATTAATCCAGACCCCAGACCAGATCACTATATTAATCTAGACCCCAGAACAGACCTCTAAATTAATCCAGATTCAAGACCAAACCTCAAAATTAATCTAGACCCCTAAATTAATTCAGACCCCAGAACTGACATCTAAATTAATATTGAAACAAGAATTCAAAATTATTCAGACCATAGACCAGAACCCTAAGTTAATGCAGACCTCAGACCCCTAAAGAGGCTCTGTCACCAGATTATCAAATCCCTATCTCCTATTTCATGTGATCGGCGCTGCAATGTAGATAACAGTAACGTTTTTTTTTTTGTAAAAACGATCATTTTTGGCTAAGTTATGAGCAATTTTATATTTATGCAAATGAGCCTTTCTAATGGACAACTGGGCGTGTTTTCTCTTATTTCCAACTGGGCGTGTATTGTGTTTTTAGCAACTGGGCGTGTTTACTTCTCTCACTGCACAATCACACTGTGCTGTGGATCATGCTGGGCTGGAACAATGAGAAGTGTAGGACACTGATTAGTCACTGATTGGTCAGCCTCATACACTCCTCTGTACAACACCCAGTTGGTAAAAAGTAAAAACACGCCCAGTTGTCCATTGAGAGTCATTAGCATAGATCTAAAATTGCTCATAACTTGCTCAAAAATGATCGTATTTTAAAATAAAAACCACTGCTGTTATCTAAATTACAGTGATGATCAGATTAGGTAGGAGATAGAGCACCTACAATCTGGTGACAGAGCCTCTTTAAATTAAGAACCCCAGACCAGAAAAAATAATATGACCCCAGACCAGACGCCTCCATATACTTACCCTCCTTGCTTCTGGGCTCGTCGACATTTGCTGAGACATCTTTGACCTCTAACTTCTGCAGCCATTCCCAAGCATAAAAATGACACGCAAAAAGTAAAGCCCTTACAAAGCTCCTTGGACAGAAAAAAAACTACATTATGGCTTTCAGAAAAGGGCGACTCACAAATATGATTTTCTTTAAAAGAAAAAGTGTTTATTTTGTAATTGTAGTAAAATGTAAAAACTAAATAAATTTGGTATCGCCGTAATCATACTGACCTTCAAAATAAAGTAAACATGTATTTTATACCGCAAGGTGAATGCTATTAAAATAAAAAAATAAAAAACAATGACAGAATTGTCTTATTGTCTTATTGGTGTCTCCCAAATGGAATAAAAAGTGATCAAAAGTCAAATATACCCCAAAATAGCACCAATAAAAAAACAGCTCATCCCACAAAAGAAAGCCCTCACATGGCTACCTCAATAGAAAAATAAAAGAAGTTATGGCTACTGTAAGGCGGGGATCTAAATTTATGCTGATGTGCAGGCCAGAGGGGAACATTCCTTCTGTTTCAAGAGATGTTTATCAAGGCCCTAATATTTTGGAAACAGGAAGCGAGGGCGCTCATATTGTACGCGGCCAGCAATATTTCAGCGAAGTTCCCCAAACTGCTGTGATATAAGTAATAATGGAGGCAAAGACTTAGATAACGGTTCTCCTTCTTTTGCTTAGGCAGGAGCTGCAAACAACTTGAAACAACAGTATTAGGCCTCATTTACACGAGCGTAATATACGCGCGTGCGACGCGCGTGCTTTTCACGCGTGTCGTACGCACTTATATTAGTCTATGGGGCAGTGTAGACGATGCGTGAATTTTGCGCAGCGCGAGTGCGTTGCGTAAAACTCACGACATGTTCTATAATCGTGCGTTTTTCACGCATCACGCACCCATTGAAGTCAATGGGTGCGTGATAACCATGCATGCCGCATGGAAGCACTTCCGTGCGAACTGCGTTATTCGCGCAAGAGCTGTCAAAAGGATGAATGTAAACAGAAAAGCACCACGTGCTTTTCTGTTTACAAACATCCAAACGGAGTGTCAAATTAGAGATGAGCGCACCGAACTTCACCGGGTTCGGCCGAACTTGTTTTGACCGAACCCGGCAAAAAATGTTCGGGTACGCGACGGCAGGAGACAGTCACTGTCCACGGTGATGAAAGAGTTAAACTGGTTCAGCACCATGGACAGTGACTTCCGATCACAATATACATGAACGTGTAAAAAAAAAAAGAAGTTCTGACTTACCGAGACTCCTGCAGTCTGACCTCCCGGGATGACAATTCAGTCCAAGTGACAGCTGCAGCCAATCACAGGCCAAGCACAGCCTGCAGCCAATCACAGGCTGCAGCGGTCTCATGGACTGCCGCGTCATTCTGGGAGGTGGGGCCGGATGACAAGAGAGGGACGCGTCACCAAGGCAACGGCCGGGAGACCGGACTGGAGGAAGCAGGAAGTTCAGGGTAAGTATGAAAAAAGTTTAGACTTGCCCCGGCCGTAGTTTAGGTGACGCATCTCTCTCTTCTGAACGTAGCCCCGCCTCCTGGGATGACGCTGTAGACCATGTGACCGCTGCAGCAGTCACATGAGATGAAACGTCATGACAGGAGGCTGAGCTGCGCTAAGAATAGAGGATCGCGTCACCAGGACTACGGCCGGGGTAAGTCTAAACATTTTTATAAATGTAAAAAAGTACCTTTTTTTTTTCTCATGTGTGATTTTTGCGGCAGAACCGCAGCATTTCCGCAACAGAGGAGCAGCGATTCCACAGAATAAATTGACATGCTGCGGCTTAAAAAGCCACACTGCAGGTCCATTTTTTTTGCAGTGTGTGAATGAGATTTGTTAAAATCTCATCCACTCGTATACGCTGCGGATTTTCCTAAATAAAATGTGTTGCATAAAATCCGCAGTGTTCATGCCTAGTGTGTTCCTACCCTAAGGCCGGATTTACACAAGCGTGTGCTTTTTGCGTGAGCAAAAACGTGGCGTTTTGCGCATGCAAAAGGTCCATAACAGCTCCGTGTGTCAGCAGCGTATGATGCACGGCTGCGTGAGTTTCGCGCAGCCGCCATAATTATGACACTCTGTTTGTAGCATGTGGTGCTTTTCTGTTTTCATTCATAGTTTATACTGCTGGGAAGTGCTGGGCGTGATTTTCACGCACCCATTGACTTCAATGGGTGCGTGATGCGCCAACAATGCACAAATATCGGACATGTCGTGAGTTTTACGCAGCGGACACACGCTGCATGAAAATCACTGACAGTCCGCACGGCCCCATAGAGTAACATAGGTCCGTGCGAGGCGCGTGAAAATCACACACGTTGCACGGATGTATTACACGTTCGTCTGCATAAACCCTAACAATAAGGCCCAGTTCACAGAGTTTTTGGGCCTTGATATTGACTCGGACACTGCGTCAGAATCAGCACCAAAGAACTTCCAAAACCGCCTCCCATTGATTTAATCTGAAATCAATGGGAGCCAGTCGCGGAAAAAATAAAAAGCAGCACGTCCTTTCTTGCCGCTGTTCCGTCTCTGACCTCCCATCGTAATCAATGGGAGGCAGAAAATGCATTTTTCGCTGCGTTTTTTGTCTGCTGTCCTCAATCGCAGCGGGCAAAAAACGCAGCAAAAAACGCGGCAAAATAGTGTGGGCAGGTCAAAATCTGCCTCAAAATTCTTTAAGGAATTTTGAGGCAGATTTTTTCGGCCTGCAAAATACTCTGTGTGAACAGGGCCATACATAAACAGCACTTTGAGACACTTTACTCACCGTGTCAGAAGAGCTGCTCCCACTCCAGTCCTCTTCAGGCGATGTCTTCAGTCCAGACGTCCAGTTCTTCACCTCCAGGCTCCAGAAAATGGCAAGGATCGTAGAACTCCTGCCGTCGCGCAACAATTAAACTCCTCCCCCTCTCCTTACGCAGCTACGCTCTGGAGAAGAAGGAGGAGGAGGCGGAGTCGGACAAGGAGGCGGAGGAGGAGGACGAGGAGGCGGAGTCGGACGAGGAGGCGGAGGAGGACGAGGCGGAGGAGGAGGACGAGGAGGACGAGGAGGCGGAGTCGGAGGCGGGCCAGCAGGTAAGTAGACTGTGCGCCGCTGTCCCTGTGTGACTGTCCTTCCCCGTAGATCGGTCGATGTGTTGCGGGCGCACCGCCGCCCTCTCGGCAGCGCACCTGGTCGTTCGCGCGTGGGCGCGCGCGCTTGTGGTCATGCGCGCGCGGGTGCGCACGTGCGGTCGTTCGCGCGCAAGCGGGCGGTGTTTCGCGGCAGTGATGAGAGGGGGGCCCGCAGCTCACGCCGGTGTTTGACGAGAGGGGGGCCCGCAGCTCACGACATTGTTTTGGTGAAAAGAACAGGCCCCATTGCAGGGGCCTGTTTTTTTCTACCAAAGGCAAGTCGCGGCAGTTGCCGGGCCCCCCTTTCAATTAAGTTTGGCCGGGAGCCCTACAGTAGTTCCCCTACTACCCCCCTGATGGCGGCCCTGCACACAGATGGCCTGAGAAGGGTTAGGATGGTTGTTTCACACTGCATTTGGGTCACTGACACTCTCTTACTTGCGGTGGCCCTTTCCAGCCAATCAGTCGTAGATTACTCCTCTCAGGATTGCGACCTCAGACCCTGTTCACATCACAGTGTCTATGGCCCACTCTTGGCCTGCTCCACTCTGCTGCATCACCACTTGTGACCTAGTTACTAACATTTTTAGACACCAATAGATTACATGCAGTAGTTCACAAATATGGAATCCTCACCAACTGCTGGTGTAATGAAACGTAACTTTTATTATATCTATTTAAAATCTATTTATCTACCACAAAATAACTATTTTAGCAATGACTTTTGTGAAAAGGGCCGCAATATGATGGTATTAGCCATTTTGAGTATATTTTAGAAATAGCTGCTTTTCACAGCTTATTTATGTATATGCCCCCTATATAGCGGTAGAATTAAAACCCTCCTCATAGGCTCCGTTGTGTGCAGAGAACCCTGAGGATGCCATTCTATCGGCAAAACATGTCCTATTATTCAATAGTTTCTGTGGAAATTTTTAATCACCAGTGTGAACGTTGTTTATGGCCTGTTCCTTGTAGCTACCGTAATTTGTTGCAGCGAGTCACTTCTGCAAATAGCAATTTATATGAAAATAATGTCTATGTGGAGGGTTTGAGCTCTACCGCTCCACGGGGGACACATACATAAATAAGCTTGCGAAAACCAGATATTTCTGAAATCTACACAAAATAGCTAATACAATCATACCGCGGGCCTTTTAACCAAAATCATTGTTAAAATGGTTCTTTTGTGGTAGATAAATATATTTTAAATAGATATAATAAAAGTTAGGTTTCAATACAACAGCAGTTATTGGGGATTCTATATTTGTTGGCTACTGGATGTAGTGTATTGGTGTCTAAAAATAGTTTATTAACAGAGCCAACCTGCATGGATGTTCAGTCTGTGACATGCTGTTCTAGTCTGTGTAACAGGTTACTAACCGGTACATCCTTCCCTCATCACAGTCCTAGACCACCATGGATAGAGGATATCATTATTATTCCCCCTAGACTACCAGAAATTCGAGATGTGAACTGTTAAGGCAATCTAGATCCCTATGATATTACAAGAATACTGTCAATAACCAGCTAACCACCCTATGTAAAAATGTATGATGTAATCCATGTAGAAATTTGGGTGAGTATTATCAGGTGTGGGAGGAGGAAGCAGGGGAAATTTGCCTCCTCTTTCGTGGGCAGCAACACTCTTGCTAACCCTCCATTAAAAATGCTCTATATACAAGACTATCCTCTCTCTCTAGTTATCACAGACCATTGCCTCCTCAGCTTTACTACTTTATGTGCCAAACCGCTCCCTTCACAGCTCTTCTATGAACAGGCCATTGCCTCCTCAGCGCTACTACTGTATGCGCCAGACCACTCCCAACCCCAGCTCTCCTATGTGCACATAATGCTCTTTCCTCATCTATATGTGACAGTTCATTCGTTTTTAAATACTATTTGGCATTTGGAAACAAAAATCTTATTCCACCCTATTTACGATATAACTTTTATTAGTAATATATTATTAACAAATAAATCCTAATATTAAAAATGCAACTGTCTGTCCTTAGCATTCATTTGCTGAACTGGCCTACAACAATATTCAGTTCAGCCAAGATTCAACAGATTCAAGCCAACTAGAGTATAGCTGGAATAGATGCATTAGTGTGGCAGCAATTCACACTATACAATAGTCATTTTCAGTTGATGTCTTTGCTATATTAAAGACATGTTTTCCTGCTATACTTACGTCCTCATGGGTAACAGAGCTAATGAGAGCGTCTATTAGACAAACAGAGTATTTATAACCTCGGTTGGCATCACTCGAATAGGAGTGTCTTACCCCCACCAATCCACAGATGGTATCGTGTTCTGCCTCCTCTATTTCCTGAGTGGCAGTGATATTAGCCATACTCAGCACCTAAAATATGGCCAATGGCGAGAAGAAAATCTAAAAGCCAATTGTCTGTCAGCGCCTACAGTAACGTACACGATCGATACATCTCAGTACTAAGTCCGATTTAGAAACAACTGAGTCCAAAGACTTTTAGAGATAGATGTTCAAAGACCAAACTTAGGAATATATTGAATAAATGTGTATAGAGCGCATGTACTCAAATGTAGAAATATATTGAAAGTACCCATAAGGAGCACGTGTGCTCAGAGTTAGGAATATATTAAATGCATATGCAGGGGCGTTGCTAGCACCGAGCCTTTGGGGCCCAAGCCCTGGATCTTTGGCCCGGAGCCCCGGATCCACGGCAACTGCCACATTCAGGGCACAATTGCGACCGAGCCGCGGCCTCCCGCACTACATCTATAGAAGTTACAAAAAGTAACTGGGGCCTATCTAACAAAATACATGGGCCCCTGTTACTATAGTAACGACACATACTTACCCATCTTCCTTCCCAAGTGCAGTGGAAGTCCTGACGTCTTCTTGTGTCATGACGTCACTACGCTGTGCGCTGTAGATGACGTCACGATGCAAGATGGTGTCGGGACATCCACTGCACCCGGAGCCAAAGAGGAGGGTAAGTGTAATGTTACGGTCTGCTGGGTCCTGTATCTAAGCCTGCCTTGTGGTAGGCTTAGTTACAGAGTCTAGCAGACAGTATCACACATGGACCCTTCCGTGTTAGGCAAAGATACAGGGCCCAAGCAGACAGTAATCTTATACAGTATAAGATTACTGTCTGCTGTGGTCCTGTATCTAAGCCTACCTTGTGGTAAGCTTAGATACAGGGTCTAACAGACCGTGTCACACATGGATCCTGTATCTAAGCCTACCACATGGTATTCTTAGATACATGACCCATGTCTGATCCTGTCTGATGGGCCCTGTATCTAAGCTTACCACATAGTAGGCTTAGATACAGGGCCCCAGGGGACTGTAATCTTATACAGTATAAGATTATTGTCTGCTGGGGCCCTGAATCTAAGCCTATCTAGTGGTAGGCTTAGATACATAGTCTAACAGGCAGTATAACACATGGGCCCTGTATCAAAGCCTGCCACATGTGTTACTAATGTTTTTTTTGTGTTTGTGTTTTTTTACTGGTTCGGTCGTTGGACTACGTCGGATTCGAGGACTACTTCAATAACGGCTTTTTTTATTTTCAATAAAATAGTTAATGAGGGTTGCGTGGGGTGGTTTTTATTTCAATAAAATATTTTATCTATGTCTTTATATTTTCTTTTAAACTTTATTACTACCGCTTTAGTAAAGGCAGCGTCCATTACTAAGGCAGGGCTTAGTGTTAGTCGGTGCAGAGGCTAACACTGACCCTCATTATTACCCTGGTACCCACCACCACCAGGGGTACTGGGAAGAGTCGGCAGTTGACCATCTGTAGTGATGGTCGGGCACTGGGGCGGCCACAAGCTGGTATTTTCAGGCTGGCAAAGTCCAAAAACAGTGGTCCTTCCCACCCTGGTAATGCTAGGCTGCTGCTGCTGTGTTGTATCTGGCTGGTTATGAAAATTGGGGGCACCACACGTACTTGACTCCTTCAGGGAGCTACAGTGGCGCTATCTACATGAAGGGGGGTGCTATCTAGAAAGGGTCTGTGGGCTGTGTGGCACCACCTACAACGGGGCTGTGTGGCACTAACTACCAGGGGTCGTGCGGCACTACCTACCAGGGGCTCAGTGGCACTACCTACCAGTGGCTGTGCGGCACTACCTATCAAGGGGCTATGCGGCCCTACCAGGGGGCTGTGTGGCACTACCTACCAGGAGCTGTGTGACACTACCTACCAGGGGGCTGTGTGGCACTACCTACAGGGGGCTGTTTGGCACTACCTACCAGGGGGCTGTGTGGCACTACCTACCTGGGGCTGTGTGGCATTACCTACCAGGAGCTTTGTGGCACTATCTACCAGGGGGCTGTGTGGCACTACCTACCAGTGGGCTATCTAGAGGGGGAATCTGTGAGTGGCAGGCTGATGGTAATTTTACTGTGAGTGGGGGGCTGATTGTCATTTTACTGTGAGTGGGGGGCTGATGGTAATTTTACTGTGAGAGGGGGGCTGATGGTCATTTTGCTGTGAGTGGGTGTCCGATGGTCATTTTACTGTGAGTGGCGAGCTGGTGGTCATTTTACTGTGAGTGGGGGGCTGATGGTCATTTTACTGTGAGTGGGGGGCTGATGGTCATTTTACTGTGAGTGGGGGGGCTGATATTCATTTTACTGTTAGCAGGGGCTGGTAATCTTCAAGTGGTTTCCACCTCTGAGCTCCAATTGAAATTAATAGGAGGCAGAAAATACCTGCGGCGCTCGTTTGGTGTTTTTTTGCCTGGATCTTTTGCATTAGCTTCAACGTCTTAAAAAAACGCAAAAAAATGTCAAACGCTGTCAATTTAAAATCTTCTTCAAAATTCTTGAAGGAATTTTGAGGATGATTTTTTTTTGTCTTACAAAAAACACTGTGTGAACATACCCTAAGGGTGTAGTGCTTGTTTTTAGCCACTTCCTGTCTTTCTGGAAAAAGTTTTTAGTAGGGGTGCCCTGAGGAAATTTTATTTTTTCAGTGGTGCCTCGAGTCCGAAAAGGTTGGGAATTTATGCTAGATTACGGGATCACTCTGGCCTACGCAAGGATCCCGTCGTTGAGCAGCTCAGTACGTCGTGAGAACGGGGCCTAGTTAAGTAAAAAAAAAAATTGGTTTGGGGGCACTGTCTACAAGGGGGAGGTGGGGGGCTGTATGGCATGATCTACAAGGGGGAGGTGGGGGATGTATGGCACTGTCTAAAAGGAGGAGGTGGGGATTATGGCACGATCTACAAGAGTTAGGTGGGAGGGATGCATGGCACTGTCTACAAGTAGGAGGAGGTGGGGGATGTATGGTACTGTCTACAAGGAGGAGGTGGGGGGATGTATGACACTGTCCACAAGGAGGAGGTGGGGGGATGCATGGTACTGTCTACAAGGAGAAGGTGGGGGATGTATGGCACTGTCTACAAGGAGGAGGTGGAGGATGTATGGCACTGTCTACATGGGGGAGGTGGGGGGCTGTATGGCACTTTCTACAAGGTGGAGGTGGGGGCTGTATTGCATGATCTACAAGGAGGAGGTGGGGGAGTATGGCACAAACTACAGGGGGCACTATCTACAAGGGGGGAGCTGTGTGTGGCAGCCAGGGGAGGGGGGCATTATACTGTGTGGGGGCCACTAAGCAGACATTATACTGTGTGGGGGTACTACATGGGGCAATATACAGTGTGTGGCATTTAGGGGCATAATACTGTGTGGGCACAATTAGAGGACAAAATACTGTCCTTGAAGGGGTTATAATATATTATATTATTAAATATTATTATTATTATACTCTATGGGGGCACTAAAGGGGCATTATACTTTGTGGGGGCACTATATAGGGCATTATACTGTGGGCGGCATTATAATTAATAACCTCCTGATGCCCCCGTTGCCATACAGCATGCTTGTTAAATAGATTTTCTGTGCGTGAAGATAGCACTTCCTGGTTACGGTCACATGGTACACTTCGTGTACCATGTGACCATGTTGTCACATGACATGTCTTCCAACCAGTGCAGTGGAAGAGTCGTGCGGAGGACTCCAGGAGAGCTGCACAGTTTGTGTTGTGTTGTATCGTGTTGTCTTGTATTGTAATGTAATGTATCGTGTTGCCTTGTAATATATTGTGTTGTCTTGTAATGTGTTGTATTGTGCTGTTTGCGGTGGAGGGGGGGCCCATTTAATTACACCCCACCTCCTCTCTCCACTGCAAACTGCACAATACAACACAATACATTACAAACTGTGGGTCACGTCCCCCTGGGTGGTCGTGTGAAGACCTCCGGGGGGTTGCGAGTCACTCACCGAGGTCCTGGTTCCATTCAATGCTGGAGCAAGGAGCTGACGTCTCCTTGCTCTAGCATTCACTGTGACCTGAGTGGCTCGACGCAGGCAGGCGGGATGTAGCGACATCATCGCGCCTCTCTGCACCAAGTCACTCATAGCACACACCAGAGGAGGCGAAGGAACGGGGATAGGTAAGTAATTATGCTATTTTTCTACTATGCACATATGGGGGCATTATACTGTATGGGGGGGCTGAAATGGGGGCATTATACTGCATGGGGGCTGATAATATGGGGGCATTATACTGCATGGGGGCTGATATAGGGGAATTATACTGTATGGGGGGCTGATATGGGGGGGCATTGTACTCTATGGGTAGCTCATATGGGGGCATTATTGTTACGATACTGGCGAACACTGCTGGAATCCTATGGTCAGAAGTAGCGAGCAGAGCACAGTGCAGAACCCGGTGAGACGTCCCCAGGAACAGTGCTTGGAGGGTGGAACACGAGTAGTAGTAAATAGCAAGGAAGTAGGAACAGTCTGGCAAAGACAGTTCTCAGGAGCAGGAGACTGGAACAAGTCACAATACTCAAGCACTGTTTGGTATTCCATGTGGTCTGAAGTAGGCCCAAACAGGAAACAAGATGGTTCCACACGATGCAACATTTGCCATCTTGGTTAAGGGCAAGTTTAAGGGCAAAACAGCAGCCTCCAGTGGTAAGGAGTAAAAGTGCAGCACAATTCTTCAAAGTGTAAAACAGCGGCCACTAGTGGTAATTTTGCAGTACAACAACAGGATCCTGACAATTATACTGTATGGGGAGCTGATATGGAGGCATTATACTGTATGGGGAGCTCATATGGGGGGAATTATACTGTATGGGGGGCTGATATGGGGGGCATTATACTGTATGGGAGCTGATATGGAGGGGCATTATACTGTATGGGGGGCTGATATGGAGGGGCATTATACTGTATGGGGGGCTGATATAGGGGGGCATTGTACTGTATGGGGAGCTGATATGGAGGGGCATTATACTGTATGGGGAGCTCATATGGGGGCATTGTATTGTATGCGAAGCTCATATGGGGGCATTATACTGTATGGGGGCATTATACTGTATGGGGGCAGCTATGTGGGGCATTATACAGTGGGGGGGCATTATACTATGGGGGCTGTTGGGCAAGGGGTCTGGACATAGGCGCGCGCAGGGGTCTGATGATGGTGGTGTTGAGGAGGGGTAGGGGGGCCCAAGCTGAATTCTTGAACCCGGGCCCATGAGCCTTTAGCTACGCCCCTGGTTGTGTCTAACTATTGTGGGCCCTAAATAGTGTATTACCCAGGTGATTTCAATACAATTTGATAACTGTTCCCACGTCCATGGGTTTTCAGCACACATCCATCGACGCGACCGGAAGTGTGGCACGCCCCTCATCCGGCCTCCAGTGCTGCGGCGCACATCTGGGTTCCTGACGCGTACCAGGAATTCCAGACATGCGCACCGCACTATGGGAGGCACGAACGGTGTCAGCGACAGTCCCGGTCATGTGCGTATGGAGTGCGCTCCCCATACGACGATGTGGACTCGGAGAAGGCAAGTGTCTGAATGCTAAAATATGTGTAACGTAACATGGACCCACCCATTTCACATATCTCCGACCATAAAACCCAGAGATATGACTCTAGTGTACAAATAATATTCAATTTGTATATAAATATTATAAAAAATATTTATATATAAAAACAAGGGGTAAAAGGCAAAACATAATGATCCCCTATATTGTGCCGTTCGTGAATAAAAACATAATGATAAAAAGAAACGAATTTGTGAATTTTGATGTTTTGGTAATGCAACACATTATATAATTTTATAAAGCCACATAAAATACAGTATGTTACATTAGTTAGGATCATACTGAAAAGTTTAAAAGTGTATTGAAGGGCATAGGTGTAGACGTAAATAAGCTTCCCACATATACCTTACATTTCAAACAAAATCTATACATAAGAGTGCAGAAAAAGAAAAAACAACAACAAACATTTAAGGTCGTCTGTAAAAGACAGATGGCGAGAAGTGAATGATCCGCAATAAAAGAAGGGTGGAAGAAATTACAGGAATTTAGTACGTCACAAAATAGTGTATCCGATTTGTAAGACATATTTATCTTGATCCGTGGTATAAAAGGTCATCTGGGTTTTAGAATTCTTATTTCAGGTGTACGGACACTCAAACTATAGTCAACTGGTACATCAAATACCTATTAAAAAGATATTATATTAGTACAAGACACATAAACAATAAAAAAGGGTCAAAATAACGTGCTGGTAATAAGGTGGTTAAGCTTGATCACAGAAAGGGGGCATTATACTTTTTTTTTGGGGCATTATTTTTATGATGGGGTGGGGCGCGGAAATATAATTTTGCATGGGGCGCCATCTATCCTAAGGCCGGCCCTGGTCATGCTATCTCTGATATATATTTAAAAAAATAATAATTGGGGGAGGGTAAATATATGTCTCTGGTCTTGTGCTCCTGATATTTTAAAACCCTAGCAATGCCCCTGTGTATATGTAAGCAGCTCTTGTGTAAAAACCACTAGTTAGGCTTGAAGGGTTGAGGTATCTTCCACACTTTCCTTCAAAATTACAGATTCAGTGTTTGTAAAAGTAGCACGTGTAAAGAAAGTAAGCTAATGTAAATGTTCCAGCTACAGATATATAAAAAGAAATGACAGTTTCTGCATTTAAAGCACTACATCACACAAAATAATACCTTTTAATGCGTGCCCACAGACTGACCTTAGTAAAGGGTTGAATCTTACACAGCCTTGCTCTCAAGTTCCTTAGCTGCTCTCTGACAATATAGTTTATATGCACCTGGTTAAGCAGCTTTAATACAATTGCAAATGTCCTTGTATAGAATCTCCCAGTGTTGAAGAAGTTTAAAACATCAGAGGAAACAAGGACTTAAGAGTGTGGAGCTGGATGCTTGCTGACCAGCCTGTGATCAATGAAGGCATCTAACCTAAATCACAGTACGCATCTCTTGTCTTCATGTGGTCCCTAGATGAGTTCCTGCACACGGCACACTGAGCTATTGATTTTACCTCTTTTCATGTGGAAAAAATATATAAACCAGCCGGAGAGTTGATCACATGACAACGTATGATAATTGCACAGATTAGAAATAGAGCAAAAGTGAGTATTAACAAGATAGTGTTATTTAAGGACATATATAAGAGAGTCAGTTTCTAGTGAGCGTGTTCTTGACACTGACCCCACCCGAGGATGGTGCACTTTTGGAAGCAGCCATAGTACAGTTCAATAAAATAAGACTTTGCTTAAGCTGGGTGTCACGCTGGGTTCATGGACCCACTGGGCCGTACCGCGTTGGTGGTATGGCAGCTGGCCAACAGGGTGCAGGTTACAGTCTATAGTTCATATAGGGTACCTGTGGCAGCTCAGACAGTAGCAAGGCAGGCTCAGCTGGGACTAGGCAGCAGGTAGACGTCAGGCGTCGTGTAGCAGGACAGGCGTGGTATACAGCACAGTACGACTTCAGCTCAGCACGCCATTTGACCAGGATAGCACGGGATACAGGATACAGGAGCAGGGAACACTGGGAACTGGGAAACACTAGGAGACCAGTTGCATAGACAAACTTAGGGTACGACAACAATGCTCAGGCATGGGAGGAGAGGGCTGAGCCCTTCTTATAGTCAAGGATGCTATGGGCTGATTGAACATGAAAGTCCAGTGCGCGCGCTAGCCCTACGAGTGGGCATGAGCGTGCGTGCGCACCCTATGGGACCCGGCCGAGGTGAGCGGAAGAGAGCGCTGGCATCTCTTGAGGAAGAGACTGGGGTCAGCGCTTGCAGATCCATGGCTCTGGGCGTCAGGAGGTGAGTGAGCCTGACGGCCCGTAGCCATGAGCATGACAGTATCCCCCCTCTTATGCCTCCTCCTCTTGGGGCCAAAGCGAGAGAAAAACTTCTTCAGAAGGGTAGGAGCATTGAGGGTCTCCTCTGGCTTTCAGGACCTCTCTTCAGGACCAAACACCCTCCAATCCACCAAATAAAAAGTCTTTCCTCTTACTTTCTTGGTGACCAAGATCTTCTTTACTTCAAAGGTAAACCTTGGTAAAGCGGTTCAGAACCACGGGTTTCAGGAGGGAGACATGGAAGGAGTTGGGAATCTTGAGGGTAGGAGGCAGCCGAAGCTTGTAGGCGACAGGGTTGATCTGCTGCAGGATCTCGAAGGGTCCGAGGAACCTGGGAGCAAATTTGTAAGAAGGCACCCTCAGTCAGATACTCCTGGAGGACAGCCAGACCTTCATGCCAGGGAGAAACTGAGGCGGTTCTCTTCTCCTAGTGTCTGCCTTCCATTTCATGCGGTCGACCGACAGCAGGATGGAGGATCGGGTCTGCTGCCAGATCTGCAAAAATTCCCTAAAAGCAGTGTCAGCAGCTGGTACCACGGATGTATCAGGCACCGGGAGAGGAATTCGTGGGTGTTGGCGATAGACAATAAAGAATGGTGTCTTCCTTGTGGACTCGCTGGTATGATTATTGTAGGAAAGTTCGGCCCACGGGAATAACTGCACCCATTCATCATGCTGTTTGGAGATTAAATGGCGTAGGTAGTTCACAAAGATCTGATTGATCCCCTCGACCTGACCATTGGACTGAGGATGGTAGGCTGAGGAAAAGTCCAAGTTTACACCTAGGAGTCCGCAGGGGGCTCTCCAGAATTTCGAGGTAAACTGAATCCCCCGATGAGATACAATATGCTGTGGAAAGCCGTGCAGGCGGAGGATGTGTTGGATGAAAAGCTTGGCCAGTTGAGAAGAAGGAAGGCCGGTCAAAGGAACGAAGTGGGCCATCTTCGAAAATCGGTCCACCACCACCCAGACAGTACTGCATCCCGCAGAGAGAGGCAGGTCAGAGATAAAGTCCAGGGAGCATCGAGCACAGGCAATGGCTGGAGCAGGCCAGCAGGTCTGGAGTGAGCGACCTTGTTAGCTGCACACACTGAACAGGTAGACACAAAGTCAATAATGTCTTTGGGCAGCGTGGGCCACCAGAAATGACGGGCAATCAGATCTCAGGGCTTACGAGTATCCGCGTGACCTGCCAGTTTAGAGGAGTGTCCCCAGCGAAGGATTCTCCCCCTGTCAGCCAGGCGCACAAAAGTCCTCTCTGGAGGAATGTCCCCAACTTGTAGGGCGTTGACAGAGACAATGCAAGACAGATCAATAATGTTCTGTGGAATCTCCATGGTGTCTTCTGTCTCGAAAGACCTGGACAAGGCATCGGCCCTCACATTTTTGTCAGCCGGGCGATAATGGAGCTCAAACTGGAACCTGGTAAAGAACAGCGACCACCTAGCCTAACGAGGACTCAGTCGTTGGGCCGTCTGGAGATAAGTGAGGTTCTTGTGGGCCGTAAAAATTAGGATAGGATGAGCTGCGCCCTCTAGTAGATGTCTCCACACCTCCAGACCCAATTTGATGGCCAGTAACTCCCTATCCCCAATTGAGTAGTTGCTTTTTGTTGAAGAGAAGAGCTTAGAGAAATATCCACATACCATTGACTTGCCCTTGGAGCCTCTCTGGAACAGGAGTGCACCAGCACCGACAGAGGAGGCGTTCACCTCCAACGAGAACTGTAGGGAAACATCTGGATGATGGAGGATAGAGGCTGACGTGAAGGCATTCTTCATGCTATTGAATGCGGACTCTGCCTCAGGAGTCCACACCTTGGCATTTATGCCCTTCTTGGTGAGCTTAGAGATGGGAGAAGTCAGTGAGGAAAAGTTTGGGATGAACTGTAAAAATTGGCGGATCCAGGAAAGCGCTGTATGGCCCTCAAGCCTTGAGGGCGTGGTCATTCCAGGACGGACTTTACTTTTTCAGGATCCATCTCGAGACCTCAATTCGAGACAATATAGCCCAGGAAGGGTAGAACATCTTTCGCAATATAGACAGAGTCCCGAAGTGCATCTGCGTTGTTTCTCCTGGGTGGATAGCTTACACTGGTCCATCCTCACAGACTCCTTAGGAGGATCGGCACCTGAGGACAGCAGAGGTTGCTGCAACGGTGGGACCGGACTAGGAAGGCTTCTTTCCCGACGAGCCTCTTGGAGTCGTTCTCGGATCCTCATATCAATCCCTGCGGACAGAAGGATGAGGTCATCCAGGGTAGACGGTAGATCTCGAGCGGCAAGTTCGTCCTTAATTTTAGGGGACAGACCCTGCCAGAATGTAGCCACCAGGGCCTCATTGTTCCACTACAGTTCTTCCGCCAGGGTGCAGAAGTGGATGGTGTACTCGCTCACGGCGGTGTCTCCTTGGCGTAGGTTTAGCAAGGAAGCTGCTGCAGATGAGACCCATCCAGGCTCCTCAAACACCATGCGAAAAGTCCGGAGGAAGCCCTGCAAGACACAGGTCTCTGGTCCTTGTCTCTCCCAGATAGGATTCTCCCTTGCCAGTGAGGAGAGAGATGATGAAAGCGACCCTGGTGCCATCAGACGAAAATGTCCTTGCATACAGGCTGAAGTGGATCTGGCAGTGGTTCAAGAATCCAAGACAGGTACCTGCATCTCCATCATAGCGGTCAGGAAGTGGTAAAGAAAAACGGGGATAGACACTGCCAGGAGGTGTAGTAGGAGAAACGGCAGCTTGTGCCTCCTGCCGACGTGTGAGAATGTTCAAGGCCTGGAGGAGTCGGTCCTGTCGAGACCGGAGGTCCAGCAAATCCATCCGCATCTCTTGTGACGTTATCTTGGTCTTGGATCGACCAGCGGGGTCCATGACCTAAGCGTACTGTCACGTTGGGTTCGTGGACCCACTGGGTCGTACCTCCTTGGCGGTATAGCAGCTGGCCAACAGGGCGCAGGTTACAGTCTATAGTTCATATAGGGTACCTGTGGCAGCTCGGACAATAGCAAGACAGGCTCGGCTGGGACTAGGCAGCAGGTAGACGTCAGGCATGGTGTAGCAGGACAGGCGTGGTATAAAGCACAGCACGACACTTGACCAGGATAGCACAGGATACAGGTACAGGAACAGGGAACACTGGGAACTGAGAAACACTAGGAGACTATTTGCTAGACAAACTTAGGGTACGACAACTCTCAGGCGTGGGAGGAAGGGGCTGGGCCCTTCTTATAGTCCAGGGTACTCACGGGCTAATTAGACATTAAACTCCGGTGCACGCGCTGGCCCCTTAAGAGGGGGCAAGAGCGTGCGCGCGCACCCTACGGGAACCAGCCAGGGTAAGCGGAAGTGAGCGCTGGTATCTCCTGAGGAGGAGACTGGGGCCAGCGCTCGCAGACCCATGGCTGCAGACCGTCAGGAGGTGAGTGAACCTGACAGCCCACGGCCATGGACATGATGTAAAGGATCTGCTGCTAATGTCTTGGTGCCCGATACTACAAGACAACTCCAGAGGTCATGACATGTTATGGCAGAGCATTTTGGCGGCATGAGGGGGACCTGCACAATATTAAGCAGATGGTTTTAATGTTATGACTGATTGGTGTATTCCACAATTTGCTCAAATCCTCCTTTCTACATGGATTTTTGTGGACATTTCGAAAATTCTAAGACATGTTTTAACAACTGTACCAAAGACTGCAACATGGGTCAGGCAGGCAGTTTCTGTTTGTATTGCCCTTTTTTTTCAAATTACATTTGAGGTCTAGGAGTGAAAAATTACCTTAGAAACACCAAATCCAGGACATGTGTAATGACAGGGATAGGGAAACAGACAAGTGAGCCCTAATCTACTCAGTCCCTGCCTACTTGCAACGACCCGCCCTAGGCGACGTGGTACAGCTGGGCGACGGTCCCTACACTCAGTAAGTGCACGACAGACAACCAGACAAGGAAACACAGAACAAAGGGAAACGGGGCAGTTGCCCACGGCAACACCGTGAGCACCAAGAATAGTAAACGAGCCGAGTCAAACCAGGAGAGTACGAGGTGCCAAACGCAGAGCAGGAGAGTAGTGAACAAGCCGAGTCAAACCAGGAGTGTACGAGGTACCAAAAGCAGAGCAGAAGAGTAGTCAGTAAGCCAGGGTCAATACGAAGCAGGGACAAGTAGTTCAAGAAGCTGCAGCAGGGCCAGGAAACCAACAGAGAAGAATCACAAGCAAGGAGGAACAGGAAAGGCAGGTCTAAATAGACAGAGGGCGGGAACTAGCTCCGTCTGGCCAGGCTGTGATAGGCTCTCCCACTCCTAAGCCTGCCATCCTGAGTGGTGGAAGATGGAGTCAGTCTCACAGACATAGAAGCAGGTGCAGACTGATTACCTATGGGCGTGGATAGAGAAGCTGTGCCTGGCAGATCCTTAACAACATGTTTGGAAAAAATACACAGAGATTAAAAAAAACGTAAAAAAGGATGTGATAGAGCACTTTATATTTTAATACTGGCTAACATGAAAAATCTAAATGCAGAATTTTTACTTACAGAAAAATGCCTTACACACTATGTATGAATACAGGTGGGTATACTATACTCAACCTGTGTTTAACTACCCATATTCTCACAGCTGTATTGTGCCAGTTTTTAACTACCTTTATTCCGCATATGACATTCGGATCCCTCACAGTTATACTCAACTAGACTTGTATGATATTGATATTGCGGTTAAATGGATCCGTGGATGGGTTCATGCGGAATACAAATAGTTAATGATGGGTACAATACCTCTTAATACAAGCTAATATCAGTATACATACTCTGACTAGCACCTAATTTACTGAATTGTGATGATCATTAAAGGTGGTAGAAATAATATAAAATATATTCACTGCATATATTCATGTACAATATATATTTTTTATATTCAGGATAACTGCGTTTTGTCATTCATAGAAACACAGACCCTAGAGGAAAATAGTGGAATGGTATCCAAGGTAACAGTGAATACCGTATGTACTTTATGGAGATCTGTTTTTGTGCCTGCATAATAAACTTTTATGTAGTAAACATGCTAACTTTATGACTAGCGGATCTGCACATGAACTTTTCTAATACAGTTAACGGAGTTCAATGTTTTTCACCTCACACAACAACAAACTGGAGGAATGTGCACAAGGCAGGTGCTGACAATTGAACGGTTTATTTTATTTGGGGGATTCAAGGACAGGAAATTATAATATCTAAGAAAAAAGCAGAACCATAACAGGAACTATGGAGTAATGCATTGTGCTAAGCACGGCTTGTGTGTTGAATACTAGGTGGGAATATTAGTTTATAAATTGTAATATAAAATAAAGTTATTTTCTGTCCCTTAAGGCTTCGTACAATTGCAGCTTTAGTCATTTTGCGCAGAGCTTTCTTCTTTACAATATTTATCTAAACTGCAATATTGTTGTAATATAATGTAATTTACAGTTGGCCATTTATGTGGTGCTACTCTGCAATATTACCGATCCATTCACACAATTTTTTTTAGAAAAGTAGAAAGCAGTATAAGTGATTCTAAAATGTAAACGGTGTCACCTTATGAGAGAACCCTAATAGTAGTCCAGTGTTTATCAGAACTGTGCGCGACATCTTGTTCCCATTTCCCCTTTCCCATATACTTCAAGTTACTTATACAGTATACTCTCTCATTAAGGTTCTATATATTTTGGACATTAAATTTTTGTTATTCCTAAATGTAATGTGCCAACCTTTAATCTGTGGATTAACCTATGAACAGCAGAAGCAGTCTAAGTCTCTGTTCACACAGAGTTTTTTGCAGGCAGAAAATTCTGCCTGGAAAAATCAGCTCTGTTTTTTTTAAATTGGTTTAAGGCTTTTTTTTTTTTTTAAGCTATCTCTTCAACAGAAAGATGGAATAGGACACAGGTACAATTAGAAGCAATGAATGGCCGGGTACGTTCTGTGCCCGGGCCAGTCAGTGCCTTTCTACGAGTGAAGCGGTGCAGGGGAAGGCACTCTGCCCTGCCAATCAGCGCTTTTCAAAGACGCAAGCGGCGCGATCACGTCATCGCACTGCTTCCGTCGTTCAACCCCAGGAGACCTGCACAGAAGACAGCAGGTCTCCATTGTCGCTGGACGGTGCAGGAACGGGATTAAGGTGAGTTTGCATAGTTTGTTTTTTTATCCTAATAAAAAAGTGTGTGGCATTATCTATGGGGGGTGGCTTTATCTATGGGTCGGTGGCTTTATGTACAGGGGGGCTTTATCTAGGGGGGGCACTTTCTACAGGAGTGGCTATATACTGGACTGGGCTATATGTGGAGCACTATATACAGGGGTTGGCTATATGTGGAGTACCATACACAGGGGTGGGCTATATCTACAGGGGGCTATATACAAGGGTGGGCTATCTGTGGAGCACTATATACAGGGGTGGGCTATATCTACAGGGTGGCTATATACAGGGGTGGGCACTCTGTGGAGCACTATATGGGGAGCTTATGTGAGGCACTATATACAGGGGTGGGCTATATGTGGAGCACTATTTATAGGGGAGATAAATGTAGGGCACTATCTACAGGGGGCTCTATGGCAGGCACTCTCTACAGGGGGCATGGTGTGTCTGTGGGACACAGTGTATGGTGCTATTATAATTAGAGGTGCAGTGTATGGCGCTATTATACTTAGGGGCGTAGTGTGTGGCATAATGAGAACTTTATCTTTGTTTATAGGTCGCTGTGTCGCATATAAGGCCCTGACACTGCTTGACGTCTGGACTTTAAATGAGTGGCAGCATGCAGAGGGGACCCGGAGGGGAGAACAGGGGAAGTGAGGTGAGTGTATTTTTTTTAACTTTATGTCCGATTGTGGGGTGGGGGAATGGATGGCGCACAACAGCGGTTGTCGCGCCACAAGTATTTGGCACAACAGTGGTCATGGCCAACGGGAAGATGCTAAAGATTTATTTATTTATTTTCCTCCTTGAATCCTGGAGCTCATAACTTTTTATTTTATTTTTTACGCAGGTGTATGTGACTTTCTTTTTTGCAGGACAAGTTGTACTTTATGTAGGTGCCATCTTTTGGTACGTTTACATTGTAGTTTAACCCTTTCCTTGTCGATAATATGCCTATTTACATCGGGAAAGGGTCTTTAAAAATTACTCCCGCTCAGAAGCAGAGCGGGCGCCATAGCCACCAGGTTTCTGATCGCAAGCATTTAAACCCCTCAGATGCCGGTGTCAGATGTGACCACTGGCATTTGAGG
This sequence comes from Rhinoderma darwinii, assembly GCF_050947455.1. Taxonomy (NCBI): domain Eukaryota; kingdom Metazoa; phylum Chordata; class Amphibia; order Anura; family Rhinodermatidae; genus Rhinoderma; species Rhinoderma darwinii. The sequence continues at coordinate 362,053,444 of NC_134688.1, forward strand.
GTTTTCTACTGCCCCCTTTGCTTCGGGGCCGGTGATTTTTTTATCATTTAACATGACTTTTTTTTTAAATTAATTTGACTTTTTTTTCTTTTAATCCCATAGAATGATTTTTAATTTTGATTTTAATTTTTTAATTTTAATGTACTGGCGTATATCTATATTCTAATACATTAGCCTGTGTACTGATTGTACACAGGCAGTAATTAGGACACACCTAAGTATGCTCTAACAACAGGAAATATGGTCAGACAGCCCTGGGGTCTTGCAATGTACCCTAGGCTGTCTGGCCATACAAGGTATGGCCATCGATCACGATCAATGGGTGGTCCCCCCTTCCCAGCTTCCCTTTGAATGCCACGATCAGTTTTGATCACAGCATTCTCTAATCTCCACCGTTAGAGCTCGGCTGCGGCTGTGTATTACAGCAGTTGCCCCGCTCCTGATCGCACTTGTTGTGCCCGTGTGATCAGCATGACATTAATACTCGTCATGATGCGGCAGACGCTCATGACTAGCATAGACGTAATTTTCAGCAACCAGTTAAGAGGCGTGTGCCTCTTAATTAATCTGTTGCATCTTACTTTAGCGGAGCAGATAGCTAAGACTAGCATATGAAAATCTGCCCCTAATTTTGCATATGGGCAACTTAAACATTTTGGCCTTTAAACAAACAACCAGTGTTCAAACATTCATAGACTGTTTCAAAGCTGTTGATATTTCTTATATTCTTTTTAATAGTTAAGTCATCCCATTCTCAAAATTGTATCCCTAGAAAATAAATGTATTTGGTACCGAAAATCCCTCCATCTTGCACTTTGGGATGTAAGTATTTTTATTTCATACAGACTTTCCCATTCCATATATCTTTATTCTGGAGACTTAATAATGTTTTAAAAACTTTGTTGCTTAACCGTACTGGGGAGCTGGACGAAACATGCAGCACCTGGGGTATGATGACCATTTTAACTAACCCTGTCCTATCCCTGAAGCCCTTGGAGATCTTAATATCCAAGTATTTAAAGTGTATCTACACTTTCTGTCAAAGAGAGATGACAGAAGTTTTGGTCAGCGGGGGTCTGGGTGCTGAGCCCCCTCAATTGCTGAAACGAAGGTGCAGAAGCGCATAGGTGAGAGTCCTGGACCTTTGGCTATGCAGGAGCATAGCTAGGGGGGGGGCAGGCGGGCATGTGCCATGGGCGCAACTTAGAGGGGGCGCCAGCGCCACCTCCTCCTGCACTATAATTGTACCTGTGTCTATAGGACACAGGTACAATTAGAAGCATGAATGGCCGAGTACGTTCCGTGCCTGTCCATTCAGCTCTTTTGTACGAGTCGCGCTTCCGTCGCTGAAAGGCGCTGAATGACAGGCAAAGTCATCCTGCCCAGCCATATCAGCGCCTTTCATAGACGCTTTGTTCAACCCCCAGGAGACCTGCGCAGACGAGAGCAGGTCTCCATTGCTGCCGGCCGGCGTGGGAACGGGATTAAGGTGAGTTTGAATTGTTTTTTTTTTTATTGTAATAAAAAAGTGTGTGGCTGTATCTACAGGGGGGGGCTTTTTTTTCTACAAGGGGGACTTTATCTACACGGGGGGCTTTATCTACAAGGGGGACTTTATCTACGGGGGGACTTTATCTACTGGGGGGGGCTTTATCTACAAGGGGGACTTTATCTATGGGGGGACATTATGTACACGGGGGGGGGGTTTATCTACGGTGGGGTGTCTATTATCTACAGGGGGGCTATATACTGGGGTGGGCTATCTATGGAGAGCCATATACAGGGGTGGGCTATATCTACAGGGGGGCTATATACAGGGGTGGGCGATCTATGGAGCACTATATACAGGGGTGGGCTATATCTACAGCTATATACAGTGGTGGGCGATCTATAGAACACTATATACAGGGGTGGGCTATATCTACAGGGGGGCTATATACAGGGGTGGGCTATCTGTGGAGCACTATATAAAGGGGTGGACTATATGTGGAGCACTATATACAGGGGTGGGCTATATCTACAGGGGGGCTATATACAGGGGTGGGCTTTCTGTGGAGCAATACAGGGGGAGATATTTGTGGGATACTATATACAGGGGTGGGCTATATATACAGGGGTCTATATACAGGGGTGGGCTATCTGTGGAGCACTATATACAGGGGTGGGCTATATCTACAGGGGGCTATATACAGGGTTGGGCTATACGTGGAGCACTATATACAGGGCTGGGCTATATCTACAGGGGGCTATATACACGGGTGGGCTATCTGTAGAGCACTATAGGGGGAGCTATTTGTGGGACACTATACACAAGGGTGGGCTATATGGGGGCACTATCTACAAGGGGCTCTATGGGGGCTCTATCTACAGTGGACTCTATGGCAGACACTATCTACAGGGGGTGCAGTTTGTTTGTGTGTGTGTGTGTGTGTGTGTGTGTGGGACACGGTGTATTGTGCTATTATAATTAGAAGTGCAGTGTATGGCACTATTATAATTAGGGGCGTAGTGTGTGGTATAATGATAACTTTATCTTTATTTATAGGTGTAGAAATGTTGGAAAAGTGAGAAGCTGAAGACATCTGAGCGTCAAACTGCAGAAATGGTCTGTGACCGGGAGAAGTCATCATAGAGGTCTGGGCCGGATGGAGAAAAAGAACTAGAATCTGAGACATCACCGGTGAGTCACTTAATGTAAATCTGACTCTAATCAGCACTGTAGTCACTGTATGATCTGCAGCGAGATGATGGGTGGTATGATTTTTTTGTGAAACAGCAACTCCTTATCCTTATCATTGTTTGGGCCAGGCTGGGAGCTGTATAAAATTTAGTGCAAACCTATACTTCAGGGGTATTGGGTACATGCTGGTGCTGTATATATGTATTGAGCTTGGTTCTGGGGGCTGTATTTATGTATTGAGCTTGGTTCTGGTGTTGTGTATAGAACTATATTGCTTGCAAAATGTACAAATGTTTTTATGCTCGAGTTACATAAAAAGAAATGTGGAAAATAAATGACATGGCATTGATCGGTAGAGAAAACAAACACGGCGAAGGGGAAGGAGATGTCGGGAAAGAGGTTGGGGGGGGGCGCCAAACTGAATCTTTGCCTCGGGTGCTGGAGAAGCTAGCTACGCCTCTGGGCTATGATTGTCTCTCCTTCTGAGACTGAAGGCTGCTCACATAGCATGTCTATGAGCCCATCTTCAGCCTAACGAGGAGCTCTGATCACAACCGAAGATGCAGGGCTCTCGGCTACGTGCTTCTGCACCTTTGTTTCAGCAACAGTGGGGGTCTCAGCCCCTGACGTCCAAAACTTCTGATAAGTCCCTACGACAGAAAGTGCGGATACTCTTTAAATACTTGGATATACTGATATGTGTCTATGATATATCAAATGATTTTGGAAAGTGCAGATATTCTTTAAAAGTTTTCTTATTTCTTAAAATCAACCGTTTTTTCTCTAAGTCTTCTATACTTCCATATTTGTTGTTCTAATCCAGTAAGATTAATTTTCCATAGTTTACACCTAGATCTGAACATCTACAGTATGTTATTTATTATCAGCAAGTCATTGTCTGCATTTAGCAATATTTTTCAGACCTACCCAAAGCTTCAAACCCTTTAATTCTGGTATCTCAGCTTAACTTTTTTGCTAAGGTTTCTATTATTAAGGTGAATAATAGCGGAGAAGATTGACACCTTGTTCCCCTTGTCACCCTAAAGTGTTTAAATTACACCGCATTCCAAATTATTATCCAAATGTTATTTTTCACAGATTTTCCTAAATAGTCGATGCAAATGACAGTCAGTATAATCTTCAAGCCATCAACCGTTGGAGTATAATACAAATTTTATTGAACAAATCTGCTAATGATAACAGATTTTTTTTTTAGAAATAAAAAATCTAAATTCACTGTTTCAAATTATTATGCACAACAGAGATAAAACATTTTAACCCCTTAAGGACGCAGCCTAGTTTGGGCCTTAAGGCTCAGAGCCCATTTTTCAAATCTGACATATTTCACTTTATGTGGTAATAACGTCGGAATGCTTAAACCTATCCAAGTGTTTTCTCGTGACACTTTGGGCTTCATGTTCGTGGTAAAATTTGGTCGATATATTCAGTCTTTATTTGTGAAAAAGTGCAAAATTTAGAGAAAATTTACAAAAAATAGCATTTTTCAGAATTTAAATGCATCTGCTTGTAAAACGGATGGTTATACCACCCAAAATAGTTACTAGTTCACATTTCCCATATGTCTACTTTAGATTGGCATCGTTTTTTGAACATTATTTTATTTTTCTTGGACGTTACAAGGCTTAGAACATAAACAGCAATTTCTCATATTCTTAAGAAAATTTCAAAAGCCTTTTTTTGAAGGTGCCAGTTCAGTTCTGAAGTGGATTTGAGGGGCCTATGTATTAGAAACCCCCATAAAACACCCCATTTTAAAAACTAGACCCCTCAAAGTATTCAAAACAGCATATAGAAAGTTTTTTAACCCTTCAGGCATTTCACAGGAATTAAAGCAAAGTGGAAATGAAATTTGCCAATTTAATTTTTTCTGCTGAATTTCAATATTATTCAATTTTTTTTTAGTAACAGAGAAGGTTTTACCAGAGAAATACTACTAAATATGTATTTTCCAGATTCTGAAGTTTTTAGAAATGTCCCACATGTGCCTCTAGTGCGCTCGTGGACTAAAACACAAGCCCTAGAAGCAAAGAAGCACCTAGTGCATTTTGAGGCCTCTTTTTTATTAGAATATATTTTAGACAGCATGCCAGGTTTGAAGAGGTGTTGAGGTATCAAAACAATGGAAACCCACCAGAAGTGACCCCATTTTGGAAATTACACCCCTCAAGGAATTCATTTATGTTTTTTGTTATCATTTTGACCGCACAGTTTTTTCACAGCACCTATTTGAATTGGGCTGTGAAATGAAAAAAAATGATATTTTTTCCAATAAGATGTCATTTTTGATCAAAATTTCTTATTTTCACAGGGAACAACATACCCCATTTTGTTGCCCAATTTGTCCTTAGTGCGGCAATACCCCATTTGTGGTGATAAACTGCCGTTTGGGCCCATGGGAGGGCTCAGAAGGAAAGGAGCGCTATGTGTTTGTTGGAGTCCAGATTTTGCTGGATTGGTTTTCGGGTGCCATGTCGCATTTGCAGAGCCCCAGAGGTATCAAAGCAATGGAAACCCACCAGAAGTGACCCCATTTTGGAAACTACACCCCTCAAGGAATTCATTTATGGTTTTTGTTATCATTTTGACCGCACAGTTTTTTCACAGCACCTATTTGAATTGGGCTGTGAAATGAAAAAAATTATATTTTTTCCAATAAGATGTCATTTTTGATCAAAATTTCTTATTTTCACAAGGAACAACATACATGTCCTTAGTGCGGCAATACCCCATTTGTGGTGATAAACTGCCGTTTGGGCCCCTGGGAGGGCTCAGAAGAAAAGGACCACCATTTGGCCTACTGGAGCTTTTCTGGTGCTAAGTCATGTATGCAGAAGCCCCTGAGGTACCAGTACAGTTGAAACCCCCGAGAAGTGACCCCATTTTAAAAACTACACCCCTTAAGACATTCATCTAGAGGTGTAGTGAGCATTTTGACCCCACAGGTACTGTGTAAAAGATAATGCGCAGCAGATGGTGCAGTGTGAGATTTGCAATTTAATATATATATATGCCATTTCAGTGTCCAATATAGTGTGCCCAGCATGTGCCACTGGAGATATACACCCCTTAAATTGTAATGTGGGTTCTCCTGGGTACGGCAATACCCTACATGTGGCTGTTATCAGCTGCCTGGGCATACGGCAGGGCTCAGAAGGGAAAGATGAGGGGGGTAAGCTGTGCGGAGTGCATCAGGGTAAATTAAAAATCAAGGGATGTATGATACATTTTAAAACAATCTTTTATACAGAGCCCTGGTTTTTCGGGACACGTGTCACATTGGTATATTGTGTTCTTCCTTATCCCCCTCTTATAGCAGACTCTGCACCTCTTTTGACTCTTTCCCTTTCCACCGGTTTGGGGAACTTCTCCTGGAAAGTGTTGCCCTGGTACGATGCGTGTGGCCTCGCTTCCAGAAGTACTGGGTGCCCCCCCTTCCTGGTCCCTAAAGATTAGATCTTGAAATTCCAGGAAAGTTCCCCTCTGGCCTGCACATCGACGTAGCACGTACGCATTGTACAAAGCCATCTGTATGATGTGCCCGGCCAGCTTCTTATACCACACCGCATGGCGCTGTAGGGCTTCAGGACTTGATTTGACAAGTCCATCCCTCCCATGTACCTATTGTAGTCCAGGATTCAGTCTGGTTTTTGGGTGGCCTTTCCTTCATATATCCTAAATCTGTAGGTATACCCTGATGCACTCTCGCACAGCTTATACATCTTCACGCCATACCTTGCCTTCTTACCTGGCAGGTACTGGCGGAATTGAACCCTCCCTTTAAAATGTACCAGGGACTCATCAATAGAAAAACACTTCTCGGGGGTGTATGCTTGGGAAAACCGGGCACTGAAACGGTCTAATAGGGGTCTCCGTTTATACAAACGGTCAAAACTGGGGTAATCTCGGGGTGGGCACGGCTCATTATCAGTATAATGTAAGAAGCGAAGTATTGCCTCATTTATTTATCTTTTTAGGTTCCAGTTCATTTCTGAAGTTGCTTTGAGGGGCCCATATATTATAAACCCCTATCAAACACCCCATTTTAGAAACTAGACCCCTCAAAGTATTCACAACAGCATTTAGAAAGTTTATGAACCCTTTAGGTGTTTCACAGAAATTTAGAGCAAAGTAGAGGTGAAATTTACTCTTTTTATACCATTTTTTTTACAACACAAAAGGATTTATCAGAGAAACGCAACTTAATACGTATTGCCCAGATTCTGCAGTTTAGATAAATATCCCACATGTGGCCCTAGTGCGGTAATGGACTGAAGCACCGGCCTCCGAAGCAAAGGAGCACCTAGCGGATTTTGAGCCCTCTTTTTTATTAGGCACCATGTCCGGTTTGAAGAGGTCTTGTGGTGCCAAAACATTGGAAACCCCCCAAAAGTGACCCCAATTTGGAAACTAGACCCCTTGAGGAATCCATTGTAGTTTTCTTGGGGTGCATGCGGCTTTTTGATCAGTTTTTATTCCCTTTTTAGGTGGCGTGGTGACTAATAAACAGCAATTCTACTATTGTTTTTGTATACTTTTTTTTTTACAGCGTTCACCGTGCGCTATAAATGACATATTCACTTTATTCTGCGTGGCGATACGATTACGGCGATACCAGATGTTTATAGTTTTTTTTTATGTCTTATGGCGTTTGCACAATAAAATATGTTTTGTAAACAATCATTCACTTTTTGTGTTACCTTATTCTAAGCGCCATAACGTTTTTATTTTTCAATCAATAAAGCCGTGCGAGGACTTATTTTTTGCGTAACGAACTGTAGTTTCAATCATTACCATTTTTCGGTACATGCAACTTTTTGATCTCTTTTTATTCCATTTTTTGGGAGGTGAAGTGACCAATCAATTGTTATTGTGGTACGGTTTATTAATATTTTTTTTTACGGCGTTCACCGTGCGGGATAAATAACAAAATAATTTTGTAGTTCAGGCCGTTACGGACGCGTCGATACCAATTATGTATAGTTTATTTGTTTGTTTATATATTTTTATTAATAATAATTGACTGATAAGGGAAAAAGTGGGACTTTTACTTTTATTACTTTTAAAACTTTTATTTTCTTATTTTTACACATCTTTTTTTAACTTTTTTTTTACTTTATTACTTTGTCCCACTAGGGGACTTGAGGGTAGGAGGCCCTGATCGCTATTCTAATACACTGCACTACATGCGTAGTGCAGTGTATTAGAGCTGTCAGCTACTCACTGACAGCAAGCATAGTGGGTCCTGACGTTGTCAGGACCCACTAGGCTTCCGTCTATGGCATAGCCGGACGCCATTGTTTGGTGTCCGGTTGCCATAGTCACCATCGCCGGCCGCTATCGTGTAGCAGGCCGGCGATGGCGGATTAACCCCTAAGAAGCCGCGATCGCTATTGAACGCGCCCCGCGCGAACGGCGCCGTGTTTACTCCATGACCTACTATTAGGTCACTGAGCGCGAACGCTACAGTTAGCATGACCTAATAGTAGCTCATGGAGCGTTAAGGGGTTAAAGGTTGTAAAGAGAACTAAAATGGTAATTTGTTGAATTTGCAGCATCGGGAGGTCATATTTACAGAAATCAAAAGCTCTTTCAATAAAAAAAAAACTCAACAGGCTAAGTTACATGTTAACATAGGACCCCTTCTTTGATATCACCTTCACAATTCTTGCATCCATTGAATTTGTGAGTATTTGGACAGTTTCTGCTTGAATATCTTTGCAGGATGTCAGAATAGCCTCCCAGAGCTTCTGTTTTGATGTGAACTGCCTCCCACCCTCATAGATATTTTTCTTGAGGATGCTCCAAAGGTTCTCAATAGGGTTGAGGTCAGGGGAACATGGGGGCCACACCAGGAGTTTCTCTCCTTTTATGCCCATAGCAGCCAATGACACAGAGGTATTCTTTGCAGCATGAGATGATGCATTGTCATGCATGAAGATAATTTTGCTACGGAAGGCACGGTTCTTCTTTTTGTACCATGGAAGTAAGTGGTCAGACATGAACTGTACGCACTTTGCAGAGGTCATTTTCACACCATCAGGGACCCTAAAGGGGCCTACCAGCTCTCTCCCCATGATTCCAGCCCAAAGCATGACTCTGCCACTTCCTTGCTGACGTCGCAGCCTTGTTGGGACATGGTGGCCATTCACCAACCATCAACTACTCCATCCATCTGGACCATCCACGGCACACATCAGTAAACAACACGGTTTGAAAATTAGTCTTCATGTATTTCTGAGCCCACTGCAACCATTTCTGCTTGTGAGCATTGTTTAGGGGTGGCCGAATAATAGCTTTATGCACACTTGCAAACCTCTGGAGGATCCTACACCTTGAGGTTCGCGGGACTCCAGAGGCACCAGCGGCTTCAAATACCCGTTTTCTGCTTTGCAATGGCATTTTAGCAGCTGCTCTCCTAATCCTATTAATTTGTCTGGCAGAAACCTTCCTCATTATGCCTTTATCGGAACGAACCCGTCTGTGCTCTGAATCAGCCACAAATCTTTTCACAGTACGATGATCACGCTTACGTTTTCTTGCAATATCTAATGTTTTCATACCTTGTCCAAGGTATTGCACTGTTTCACGCTTTTTGGCAGAGGAGGGATCCTTTTTCTTTCCCATATTGCTTGAAACCTGTGGCCTGCTTAATATTGTGGAATGTCCTTCTTAAGTAATTTTCCTTTGATTGGGCACACCAGGCAAACGAATTATCACAGGTGTCTGAGATTGATTACATAGTTACATAGTTACATAGTTAGTACAGCTGAAAAAAGACACATGTCCATCAAGTTCAACCAAGGGACGGGAAAAGGGAAGGGACAAATTTCTACACATAGGAGCTAATACTTTTTTGTTCTAGGAAATTATCTAAGCCTTTTTTAAAGCCATCTACTGTCCCTGCTGTGACCAGCTCCTGCGGTAGACTATTCCATAGATTCACAGTTGATCCAAATGATCCACAGTTGATTACAATGATCCAAAGAGCCCTGAGACATAATACCATCCATGAGTTTAATTGAAAAACTAATAATTAAATGGTTTATGACACTTAAATCCAATGTGCATAATAATTTGGAACACGGTGTATATACAGCTCCAGAAACAAGATCAGTACTTATATACAGTGCCAGAACAAAGCTCAGTACATATATACAACACCAGAACCAAACTCAGTACATAAATACAACACCAGCATGAATACAGCTCAATTTAGTGCAACCCCTGAAGTATAGGTTTGCACTAAATTTTATACAGCTCCCAGCCTGGCCCAAACAATGATAAGGATAAGGAGTTGCTGTTTCACAAAAAAATCATACCACCCATCATCTCGCTGCAGATCATACAGTGACTACAGTACTGATTAGACGCAGAATAAACATTTACATTAAGTGACTCACCGGTGACAATCTCAGATTCTAGTTGTTATTTTTCTCTTTTTTTCTCCATCTGGTCCAGACCTCTATGATGACTTCTTCCGGCCACAGCCCTTTTCTGCAGTTTGCAACTCAGATCTCTTCAGCTACTCACTGTTTAAACATTTCTGCACCAATAAACAAACATAAAGTTATCATCGTGCCAGACACTTAAATATACTTAAATATAATAGCACCATACACTGTACATGATTATAATAGCACCATACACTCCACCTCTAATTATAATAGCACCATACACTGTGTCCCACACATCCCGAGCCCCCTGTAGATAGTGCCCCCCATAAAGCCCCATGAAGATAGTGCCCTACATAGATCCCCCTGTAGATAGTGACCTACGTAGCCACCCCTGTATATAGTGCCCCACATGTAGCCCCCAAAGTAGATAAAGACCCACATATAGCCCTCCTCTAGATAGTGCTCCACATATAGCCCATCCCTGTAGATAGTGCCCTACATATATCTCCCCCTATAAATAGTGCTCCACATGTAGCCCACCCCTGTATATAGTGCCTCACATATAGCTCCCCCTATAGTGCTCCATATATAGACTACACCTGTATATAGCCCCCTGTAGATATAGCCCACCCCTGTATATAGTGTCCAACATATAGCCCACCCCTGTATATAGCCCCCTGTAGATAGAGCCGACCTGTATATAGTGTCCAACATATAGCCCACACCTGTAGATAGCCTCCCTGTACATAGCTCCCCCTATTGTGCTCCACATATAGCCCACCCCTGTATATAGCCCCCTGTAGATAGAGCCAACCTCTGTATATAGCCCCCCTTGAAGATAGAGCCTGCCCTCTGTAGATTGTGCCCCCCCTGTAGATAATTTCACTTATATTTTTATTTGGATAAAAACCACAAAAACTTTACATCTTAATCCCGTTCCCGCGCCATCCGGTGTCAATGCAGACCTGCTCTCTTCTGGCATCATTGTGCCACTTGCGTTGTTGGAAGGCGCTGACTTGCAGGGCAAGTCATTCTGCCCTGCCAATCAGCACCTTTCATAGACGCAGGCGGCAATATGCCATCATCGTGCCGCTTGCGTCTATGAAAGGCTCTGATTGGCAGGGCACTATGCCTTGCCCTTCAATAAACGCCTTTCAACTATGCAAGCGGCACAAAGAGCCGTTAAAAGGCGCTGAATGGCCGGGCACCGAACGTACCCGGCCGTTCATCGCAGAGTGCAGGAGGGGGTGGCGGCGGCTGGTTTCAGCGGCGTCGCCGCCCCCTCAGAGAAACAGCAGGCTGACCGTCATGGACGGTGCACTCCTGACGCCCCCCCATCTTCCCTCTCAGTTGCGCCAGGGGCACATGCCCCGCCTGCCTCAACCCTAGCTACGCCCCTGCTGTGACTCTCAGTGGTTACTGAGAAGAATTGAAGAGTTTGTTTGCGGTGGTAGTGTGTGTGATGTTTACCACCGGTCTAAAAGTCAAAGACATGTTTTTCCATTACTCCTGTCTTCGTACCAAGTATTCCGCGACACAACCTGCATTTGGCGCTACACTATCCCACAAACCTTACAGCGCATCATCGGGACCAATGACCAGTGCGGTCTGAGAGGCAGATGGGACAAGATATCGGCAAAATACCCAAGTTGTGCCAAGCAGGGTGGAATCTACGGGACAGAGACTAATGAATAGAGCAAGTGTGTCAGGTGGAGAATTCACCACAGCCAAATGCTGTATATAAGTTCCATTTGTACCAGAGTCTGTTCTGCAAGGTTGTGCAATTTTTAAGTATTGTGACTCTCTGAGAGAAGACAAGTCTGTAGTAAGGTTTGAGTTGCCAGCATCAACTTTGTCTGCAACATTTTTACCCTTGAAGGGTTGTAACCACCCACTCGCAAATGTGTTCTTACTGCATCATCTAATAATACCCCACAGTGGCACAAGGACGTACTATGGGAAGAAGGCGAGCCAGCAGAAGCAGTGTGCTAAACTAGGCAACGTTCTGGTGGGAAACCTTGGGTCCCGGCATTTTTGTGAATGCTACTTTGACACATACGACTTACCTTAATGTTGTTGAAGACCAAGTGCACCCCTTCATGGCAATGCTATTCCCTAATGGTAGTGGTCTCTTTTAGCACGATAATGCGCCCTGCCACATTGCAAAAAATAGTTTAGGAATGATTCGAGGAACATGGCAAAGAGTTCCAGGTGTTGACTTGAATTACCCATGTGAGGGATCATTAGCATGTATATTGCTTGCAAAAACATTATTACCTTACATAAGCTACATATCAGTTTATTTCACAAAGAATCTATGCAACAAGATGGCACCTGCATCTGGGACAATGCCCATAGAGGCACCACCCTGGAATGCAAGAGGAGTGTGCAGATGAATGTCACAACTGAATAGAACCAATGGGGCTTAAGCACTTCCCACATTTCTACGGAGAAGACTTGTAAACTTTTGTGTAATAAAGTGCAGTTGCATTTCCTACTCCACTGAGAGAGGACCTGTACCAACTTCTCTGTCTGGTGTATTTCTTCTACGCATGCACTCTCATGCACTTTCAAATCTACAGAGGTGGTTATTGGGTGTGCAATCACAGGGAAAGGAACCCTGACAGTTGGCGCACAATGTGGGGCTACACTCGATGGGATCTCGGAATCCGGACAACCGATGACCACAGGGTGAAGCCGTGGATAACCCGGGACTGCCCACTAAAGGAGACTGATCACCTCCACAATAACACGGTAAGTCAGTTGATTTTATAAATCTTCGACTTATCTGTGTTAGTGAACGGTCTTGTGGGAGTTTGTAGAATCCTGGTCGACTGGCTGGATTAACTCAGGCGACAGGAGAGACATCTCCCCTGTATGATCACGAACCCGTAAGAAATTAGTCGCGCCCGACTAACCATACTATGGGTAATTAGGGACTAGATAGAAAATATAACGTGTCTTATACAGGGGCACGCGGGGTGTGTGGAACACTGATAAGATGTGTGATAAGTCGTGGGTAATATTATAACCTGTCTTATACAGGGGCATGTGGGGTGTGTAGAACACTGATAAAACGTGTGACAGGGGCACACTGGCACGCGGGATGTGTAAAACATTGATAAGACGTGTGATAAGTCGTGGGTAATATTTTGGCCAGACCACAGTGAACCGGTCACTAGAGGGTTGCAGACTAAAAGTTGTAATATAAATTACGTGAAGGATATAGAAGGTTAGAATGGATGGTTTACGGTCCATATTCAAATCATCAGGATCACCCGTACCTGTACGATCCTATTCATATGTTTTGGTAGAGCGAAGGGAAGGGAAACAGTATGTGAGCAAAACGAAGATTATGTGAAAGTGATTAGAATATGTTTAAAATATAACATTTTGCATGGACTTCATCTTGTATGGTATGCGTCCATTTTGGATCATTGGAATCCATATTTTGGCCTGAAGGAGCCATCTTGAGATTAATAAGTAAAAAGTAATATGTCAGCAGCTGTCTTGAAGCAATTCTATGTTGTGTTCTTGAATTGAATTTTTTATTACTCTTGTAAGGAGCAGATCAAATAGCCTTGGTCGAATGGACAATGACATTGTTTACCATGAGGGCCCCTGGAGAAGCGCTCTGTTTAAATGATTTCATCTTTTCTACAGTCCATTCTCTAGTGAGATAAGAAGTAGAGACAAATTAACTTGTAGGAACCTTGGAGGATGAATAATTATTATAATGCATTGCAATATTCTCATTGGCGGAATCAGAATCATTATCATATTGTAGATGATTGGCTGAAATCAAAGCCTACACATTTCCTGTCATTATACTTATATACTTGTTTGGATCAATAAAGATCAGAGAAGGATTTTGAGCATACAAGCATGGTCTCTTGTGTCGTCTTTTCTCTCAGATATATATATCTATTACCTATGATTTGGAAACTGGATAAATCACTGGAGGGCGGGTATCGGTTGACATACCCATTACAAATTTCAGTCTAATATATTTTGGCCCATGATTGCATTAATAGTTTTTGGTGCCGAAAACGCGGGAGATTGCTCGTCTGATACGCTGACGCTGGAGGCCTGACGGCATTTGCATCAGTGAATATCAAAAACCGGCCGGTACGTAAGAAGCTTATTCTTACAAACACGGTTCACTCATTCATTGCCGAGGCCGGAATTAGCGGTCATGATGTCACATCTCCTGACACGCAGTGTTTATCCAGCAGGTATGTTGAAAGCTTTTAGTGTGATGAATGATTGCAGATATGTACGTTATCTTCAGTTGTTGTACAGATGTTTGAATCTTGGAGGTTCATGGTATGGGTATTTTTTCCGGCATTGAACACTTAAGATTATGAGAACAGAAGATGTAAGGAGTGAGTGCGTGACCCCCTCATGTGGAATATGATGACGTGGAAGAAAAAGGAAAAAAGAGAGAAACTTGTGCAGAGGTAGTGTGAATCCATGGTGTACATCTGTCTGTGTTAAATGAGGAAGCTGAATGCTGTTTGGGCAGGAGAAAGTCACTTTTGTTTTAGGCTATTGTGTATTAAAATGGGTCAAACTAGTGCCCTCAGACAGAGTGCCCGACCTTATTAGGTTGAGATATGTAGTTTTGAACTCTGCTACATTACTTTAGCAGAGTCCAAAAAGGAGGCAGTAGTGAGGTGACTGATCAGGTACAATTTTATTTTGTTTGGAATTAATGAATTTGGTTTGAGGAGATCCACAAAATGTGTATGAGAGTAACCTAAATTTTGAGGTTTTTCTGTGTAGATTTTTCCAGAACAGTAAATATGGCGCTGGGTATGCTGTGCTGTAGTCTCCACCCAATATGAGGTATTGTGTAAGAGACCATGAGTCTTTACAGATTTAGTTGGGAAGGAGGTGAAAATTATCTGAACATTGAACATTGTTCATTTTATGCCAGATTTTTATGAAATATAATTTTTGTTGTGGTACAAATTTGTGGTATTAATCAAGTATTTATAGGACCTGATGGGGGTGGAATTCTCAAGTGTTCTGGATTATCAGATGAGTGTGGAGAAGTGTATAACATTTGTTTTTTTATTTTTGAGAATGAAGACGCCACCCCTTTGAAATGTTCTATCTATATGTGACGTGGGTTTTTAATGTCAATTTGTAATGTAGAGATACTTCATCATATAGAGTATGTACAAGACAGGATATGAGGCACAAGGTAAATTATCCAGAAACCACTCTCACCTTCTTGTTCATCTCAAGAAGCGAAGCTGGAGGTGTTCGCTGAGGCTTGTAACCTGGCAAATAGAGTATGTGCAGCCAGGTTTCAGTAAATTGGCTTGTCCCTGGACACAATAATGCCACCGCTAGGTTTGTAGCAGCCTGCATGATGTACGCACGGCAAAACATAGGTAAAACAGCAAAGGTACCTATGAGAAGTGCAGCCCGTCCAGATTACCCGTCCCAGCGACTGCAGAACATACAATTATCAAAGAGTGGAAGGTATGAATATGTCCTGGTGGTGGTGGACATGTTCTCAGGATGGCCTGAAGCTTACCCAGTGTCCAACATGACAGCAAAAACCACGGTGAAGCGACTGCTGACAGCGTTAGTCTGCAGATTCGGTATCCCTGATGTCATAGAAAGTGATCAGGAACCAGCATTTATTGCTGATGTGACCAGAGACATTTGGAAGACGGTGGGTGCAGATCTCGGACTACACACCCCATACCACCCTCAAAGCAGTGGCAAAGTGGAAAGGATGAACGGTGCTCTGAAAAGTAAAATTCTTAAAGCCACTAAATAACTGTCCCTGCCATGGCCCGAAGTATTGCCCATTGCTTTGTACTCGGTCAGAAATACCACCAAACAGCCAACAGGACTCACCCCATATGAAGTCCTGTTTGGGGGTCCTCCCAGAATGGGATGTTACTACCCACAACAGCTTAGTCTAGGAAATTATAGCCTTTTTAATTTTGTCATTTCCCTCAGTAAAGAGTTGACAGTAACACATGCTGCAGTGTTTTCTTCCATTCCAGACCCAGATTCCGTCCCAGGGGTGCACAAGCTACAACCAGGAGACTGTGTACTGGTGAAAACACACGTCAGAGGGGCCTTAGAAGCCAGATTTGAGGGTCCATACCAGGTCCTCCTGATCTCGCCCACTGCAGTTAAGCTGGAAGGAAGGCCGACATGGATACACGCCTCATACTGCAAGAGCGTCCCTTCCAAAGAATGACTATCACCATATACATCCTTATCCTTTTTCATGTTATTGCACAGAGTGCTGAGGGGGCGCATGTAGCAATCACCAAGGCTGATGGGGTGACCACCTTTTGGTATAATTCTTCTAATACACATGTAGCTACATACCAGTTTGAACTTGAGTCTGTAACATCCTTCAAAAACGAACGTGGTTTTATCAAACAAACATGCGGATATTGGAATGATTATCACCTGTGTGATCACAGCACTCAATATATATGTGTAACAGACAATTATTACAGCAATCATTGTACATACTGGGGGCGGTGGGCTGAAACACCGGGGACCATTGGGGATATCGCCCACAGAGTGCCTTAGAAAAGAAAGACATTAATGGAAAGTCACTTCTAACTAGAATGACGCTATCAAGGAAAGCATGTGGTCTGTCAGGATTAGGCTTGATACTCACCATAGAAAACCCTAGTAAAACAGACCAAGACTTATACATATTAGGGACCGATGGGGGAACAAACGGAGGAATGGGAAAATTCAGACTAGGTGACATGGTAGACTCCCGAGAATGGAGAAAGTTGAACCCCGAGAGACAGATAAACATGTTGCGACCCCAAATACAGATGCATAAAAATATAATGGCCATGGCTGACCCAGGATTGGAAGACACTATGGCCGTAGAAACCGGATTTGGGGACCATAATGTCTGGTTAGAGTGGGTACAATACACGGCACGGAAAGTGAATAAGTCCAACTGTTATGTGTGTGCAGGAGCCTGCCCACACCTAGGGATAGTGCCACTTAACATTCCTGACGATGCTGAAGAATGTTTCCTAAGCCTATACACCAATATAACATTAGACCACACAGTATGCGAGTCCTGGAAAAAGGGAATACCCCATAGTCACCACGACACCCAAACAAGCCCAGGGACTTACCATTTACAAAGGCAACTATACATGTTACACTAATACAGAAGGGAATGGCAGATTCCTAGGGAACTTCTCGGAAGGGTACTGTTCAATGTACAGCTCATTAAATGCATCTATCACTCAGAATCAGGTGCAGTCTTTGGGCGATATATACTGGATATGTGGGGATATGAAAATCAGAACCAGACTTGAGGGGCAATGGAAAAGAGATTGTGCATTGGCTAAAGCAATTATGCCTTTCCACATTTTTGGCGAAGGTTCAGATGTAGAACCAACAAAAGGATCTTACCACCGCAGAAAGAGGGTAGCATCCTCAAGGGGAAGCTTCGATCCACATGTGTATATAGATGCAATTGGTGTCCCGAGAGGGGTGCCAGACGAGTTCAAGGCCAGAGATCAGGTGAAGGCAGGATTTGAGTCTCTTATCCCAATCATTACCGTTAATAAAAATGTAGACTGGATTAATTATATATATTACAACCAGCAGCGGTTTGTAAATTATACCCGAGATGCTTTACAAGGGTTAGCCGACCAACTAGGTCCCACCTCAACTATGACATTACAGAATAGAATGGCTCTTGATATGGTATTGGCTGAAAAAGGTGGGGTATGCAGAATGATAGGGACAACCTGTTGTACTTATATCCCCGACACCACCGGGCCCAAAGGAAAATTTACAATGGCCATACATAAGTTGGAGAGCTTATCTCAAGAGTTGAAAAGGAACTCAGGTATTACCGACCCATGGGACCAGTATTTTTCATGGGTGACTGGATGGCAAAAAATATTAGCACAAATAGGAGTAGTGATAGTGGTCTTTTTAATACTATTCTCTGTCCTTGTGTGCTGTGTTCTCCCTTGTATCAGGAAAATGATGACGAAAGCTGTAGAAGAGACTGTGCCCATTATGTTTACCCAAGATGGGACAACACCCATAGAGGCACCGCCCTGGGATGCAAGAGGAGTGTGCAGATGAATGTCACAACTTTATAGAACCAATGGGGCTTAAGCACGTCCCACATTTCTATGGAGAAGACTTGTAAACTTTTGTGTAATAAAGTGCAGTTGCATTTTCTACTCCACTGAGAGAGGACCTGTACCAACTTCTCTGTCTGGTGTATTTCTTCTACGCATGCACTCAGTTTCAAATCTACAGAGGTGGTTATTCGGTGTGCAATCACAGGGAAAGGAACACTGACACCCATATCTCAATCCAGATCTCAATCCAATCAATCATTTGTGGTATGTACTGGAAAAATAACTTGGATTGATGAAGTCCCCACCTCGCAATTTACAGGAATTAAAGGACCTGCTTGTAAAGGATCTGCCAGGCACAACTTCTGTGTATTCGCCCATAGGTAATCAGTCTGCACCTGAGTCTATGTCTCTGAGACTGACTCCAGCTTCCACCACTCAGGATGGCAGGCTTAGGAGTGGGAGAGCCTATCGCAGCCTGGCCAGACGGAGCTAGCTCCCGCCCTCTGTCTATTTATACCTGCCTTTCCTGTTCCTCCTTTGCTTGTGATTCTTCTCGTGTGGTTTCCTGGCCCAGCTACAGCTTCTGACTATTTGATCCTGCTCCATACTGACCCTGGCTTTTTGACTACTATCCTGCTCTGCGTTTGGTACCTCGTGCACTCCTGGTTTGACTCGGCTCGTTCACCACTCTTGTTGCTCACGGTGTTGCCATGGGCAACTGCCCCATTTCCCTTTGCTTTGTGTTCCCTTGTCTGTTTGTCTCTTGCACTTACTGAGCGTAGGGACCGCCGCCCAGTTGTACCCCGTCGCCTAGGGCGGGTCGTTGCAAGTAGGCAGGAACAGAGTGGCGGGTAGATTAGGGCTCACTTGTCCGTTTCCCTACCCCCTTCATTACACTGCTGCTAAGGTATTGGTGCCAGATACCACAGAACACCTTCAGAGGCCCTGTGGAGTTCATCCCATGATGAGTCATAGCTGTTATGGCATCACGAGGGGAACCTACACAATCTGAGGCAGATGGCTTTCACCCCTTCCCGACATTTGACGTATCCGTACGTCATAGCCGGGTAGGGCAAGTATGGAACGGGCTCGTTTAACCTGTTATTTGCCGCAGTCAATAGCGACCGCGGCACTTAAATCATTAGAATGAGGGGGGCAACCCCCTCTAGCAACTCATGGCGCCCCCTGCAATGCAATCGCAGTGTGGCGATGGTTGCTATGGTAGTCTGGGGGCCTAATGAAGGCCCCCAGGTCTGCCATTTTTGTGCTCCTATTAAGCGCTTAATAGAAGCCTGTTAGAAAAACTATATACTACAATACATTGGTATTGCAGAATATAGTGCGAGCGATCTAATGAACGCTGGTTAAAGTCCCCTTGGGGGACTAATCAAAAAAGTAAAAGTTAGTAAAATAAAATAAAAAAATTATCTAAAAAAAGAATAAAAAATATTAAAAGTTCAGAAATTTCAAGCATTGTAAAAAAAGAAAAAAAAACATAATTGGTGTCACCGTATCCATAAAAGTCTGAACTCTCACAATATACAATTACTTAACCCGCACGGTCAACGATTCAACGCCAGAATCTCTATTTTTTTGGTCACCTCATCTCTCACAAAAGGATTGAATACAAAGTGATCAAAACCTTGCATGTGTCCCAAAATGGTATCATTAAAAACTAAAGCTTATCTCGCAAAAAATAAGCCCTCAGAGCACTTAATCAACAGAAAAATAAAAAAGTTATGTCTCTCAGAATTTGGCAACACAAAATAAATTAAATTTTTTACACTTACTTTTTTACAAGGAAAAGTAGTAAAATATAGAAAAACTATATATATTTGGTATTGCCGTAATCGTATTGACCCTCAGAATAAAGTAAACATGTTGTTTTAATTGCACAGTGAATTCCGAAAAACTAAGCGCAAAAAACAATGGAGGAATCGCTGTTTTTTTAATTTTCCTAGTACATTATATGGCACAATAAATGTCCCTACGAAAAACTACAACTCGTCCCACAAAAATCAAGCCCTCAGGACTATATCGATGGACTATATAGACGGAAAAATAAAAAAGTTATGGCTTTTGGAAGGTGGGGAGGAAGAAATTAAATAGAAAATTTGAAAAATGGCTGCGGCGGGAAGGGCTTAATATTATGGCTGAGTGGTGCCTATCTTACATGATCCATGTTATATTATTTTCAGAGAAGATACTCACAGGTAACAGCATATTTTATTGTGTTTATATTATTATTTTTAAATGCGTTTTTTATATTTTTTAAATAGTGTCGCTTAAGATGATGGGTGGAGATTATATATATACCCATTATATATATTGTTTGTGCACCAATGTTATATTGGCTTAAAAAGGCTCTTGCAGACAAAATGTCGCTATGCCATTTGTTTCTTGAATGCATGCTGGAGAGATGCTGCCGTGGATGAATACTGTTCCAAAGAGAACGGGTACTGGAGTGGTGCTGAGGAACCCAATCTTCATTGTATCCTAACCCTTGATAGACCTTTTATCTACTATGGAAAAAGAAAAGCTCCCAGTATTCATTTTGAATTACTAATCCTAGATGCCACTTAAATATGATCCTAGCAGGTGAAGCAGGCTGCCCTTGCCAAACACGTTTGCTAATAGTGTGTTCTCCTCTATTCTCCTGGTTCCTTGCCCTTTTTAGACCACTTTCTTGGGACGGTGGTGATGTGTCCACATTTAGATCCTCTTTTTTTCTGTCCAGGTATGAGGTTTTACTCTTGGTCAACACTAGTCATGTTCATTCTGTATTTAGTTACCTAGTGTATGAGTACAAATGTGCAGATAATTAAAAACCTGCTTCACTGCTAAGTCACTTATTCCAAGAGATCTGTTGTGTGCCAATTTCGGAGTGTTTGGCAGTATTCTGCCTGTATAATCAATGGTTCCATTAGTGGTAAGAATACTGCTGTATTGATTAACCTACCAAATGTTATGAAATAGTTTAAACAGGAAATCCACCCAAATGTGATCTTCTGAGATATCATAGATAGATTTTAGAAGATCCCACATGTGAAGTCTGTGAGTTCGGACCTCCACCAATTTTCAAAACTATAACATATCCAAATCCTTTCAGCACCGCTTATATATTTACATCACGAGAATCTGTACGGTTTTGAGCCTGCTATTTGACTGCGAGACCCTGCTACTGGCAACAATCTGCTCCTGAACCTATCCTGTTATATTTATATGCTATCTAGAGAAATAATTACTAAACAACTAATATGCACTGATGTCCTTGAGCCAATAGTTCCAGGATCTTAAAGGGGTTGTCCAGAATTAGAAAAAACATGGCTACTTCTTCCTAAAAACAGTGCCACAGCTGTCCACTGGTTCTGTGTGGTATTGCAGCTCAGCCCTATTCACTTCAATGGAGCCGAGTTACAATACCAGACACAACCCATGGACAGGTATGGCGCTGTTTCTGAAAGGAAGAAGCCACGTTTTTCTAATCCTTGACAACTTCTTCAAACAAAGTCGTGGGGAAAGGATAGGTGTCATTCTTTACCTTGGTATATCACAACCAGGTTTTTTTAATGTATTATTTAGGCAGTAATATGTTGCAAAAAAAATGACATTGCAATTTTTACTATAATATAGCATTGCTGCCAAAGTTTTGGAAATGTAAGAGTTTTCAGTCCAATGTAGGCAATTTTAAAGAAAGCCCCTCTCCTCCATCTGACATTTATGTTTCCACTATCAGATTAATAAATCATTTGGATAACAAAGGGGAGCTGGTAATAATATAATTTTGGATTATGTAAAAAGAACAGGTATTTCAACATTTAAAAGCTTTGCTGGCAAGCTTCAGAGAGTGGTGTTGGTAATATTCCAATATTCTCAATACAGAAAACAAATTGATTGGTCTGTGAATGGAGCTTGTCACTGTACCCAGCCAAAGGAAATAATGTCTCTATCTATCTCAGTGGCCCCTTGTGCCCCAAATCATTCAGAATAGAGAAAAAGACATCCTTGTCAAGAGTGAGGGATGTTTCTATCAGTATCAGTGCCCATTCGGCACATTATAAACCTTCTTGTACACCTCTCAGTTGTGTTACAGCGTGTTTTTTGTCTAAAGGTACATGTCGGCTTCTGCATGTTTTTAAGCCCTCTAGAATAAAAGTGATAAACACTCTCCATCACTGGCTGTTTTGCAAAAATATTAACTGTTTAGCTGAAGACTAAGTCGTCCTATGACCTATGTGGATGCTTTATAACTAAACATCTATTATGGATATAATGTGGGCTATGAGTAAAATGTAATCCAGTTTGTATATTTATTTTATACCAACTTTTATACCAAAAAAAAAAAGCATATTGTTTAACCATCTACTATCTGAAAATAATCGCAAGAAATCCAACACATTCTAACTTATACGAATGTATAAAAAAAAATTATATTTTGGGTAGGAATGCTCTTTAATACATTATATATGTACAATTCTTATCCTTCAGCCTTCCAGAAAAAGGGAGTGGTATCTGGAAAGTCTTCACAGACTTTAAAGAAGTTGTCCAGTTCCTAAAAATTGATGGCCTATCCTCAGGATAGGCCATTAATATTTGATCGGTCGGGGTCCGACTGCCTGTACCCCAGCCAATCAGCTGTTCTGAAGGGGTCGCAGCTCTCGTACGAGCGCTGCTCCACTTCATTTACCTTATCGCTCACACTGTGAATCACCTTCAATGGGAGAAGGTTGTAATACTGTACGAACGCTGCACCCCCTTCAAAACAGCTGATCAGCTGGGGTCCAGGCAGTCGGACCCTGACCAATCAGTTATTGATGGCCTATCCTGAGGATAGTCCACCAATTTTTAGCGACTGGACAACCCCTTTAATTTGGCCCTAATGTGGATGGTCTAGTAAAGATTGAGCAATAATAACAGTATGGTGTATAGAACAGCTCAGTTTGCATGAATGTATGATCTGCAAACTGTATTTGTTCTAGGAAATAGGCCAGTCACATAGCAACAGCTATTGGGTGCCGGAGGCCGCCACCCGAAATTCCTGTGGGATTTAAACGTGTTCGCTCTGCTACCCCGGTCATGTGAGGTACTCCCGTGTGTGCGCACGCGGGATTACCTCAGCATTTTTCAGAGAGGCTCGGTGGAAAGACCACGTCTCAAGAAACACATATGCAATATTGTATACCCGAAAGTTTAAATGCAAGCTGAATCACATTTTCAAACTGAATTTTAATAACTGTCGGATATTTCAAACATAAGTGTTTCGTTATTCGGTCATAACTAAATATGTCTACTTCGTTTTTTTCCTAGATCGGGTTTTCTGAAATCGATTTGTCTCTCAACGTATTATTTCTTGACCTCCGAAGTATTTGGAAGAGACATCTGCTTCTGATTCCTGCAGTGCCTATAATGAACTGCAGAATTAGCTTTACTTGAGAGAGAGAGAGAGAGAGAGAGAGAGAGAGAGAGAGAGAGAGAGAGAAGGAGACCATCAGGAAAATAACATTTTGGGTTGAGAGGATGGGCGTTGTTGCTAGGTGGCTGGCCTATTCCCTAGGACAATTGCAGTTTGCAGATCATAGATTCCTGCAAACTGAGCTTTGTTCTTTGGAGGCAGCCACCTAGCACCAGCTATTGGGTAGAAGAGCACACACCTGGTAGCAGCTCTCATAAATCTTGTCTGATCTATGTCAGAGGGTCTCCAGTAGTGTTTAATTAAGTTCCTCTCTGATTACCATCTAGCTGGCTTAAGGATGGAATCCAAATGAATTACTTTAGCCTCTGCTCAGGAAGAAGCGGCGCTTCTAATGGAATGCGCTTTAAAGATACTTGTGTCTATTGCGGTGCTTCGCCTAGCAAAGAGTATCCAACCCCTGACGGTATTGGCTGTGCCCTTCCTGACTGGTTGTCTGGAATCTATAAATAAATTAGTAATGTCTCCCCACAATAAGAATGTTTTGTCCAGATGGGATTTTAACAGTGTCACAACACAGAGGGATGAGTCAGCTACATCTTCTAAAAGATCCATTTCTATAGGACTCTTGTTAATATGTGAAGTCTTGGTTCTACCCTTTAAAATAATGTGGTAACCTCTGGGAGTCTGTGAGAGCCACGGCTTCACTACATGGATCAAAGTCAACTCCATTGATCTAGCAGCCATAGCAAGAGCTAGAAGTCAAGCTAACTTGATACCAACCCAGAGTATAGACATAATGGAATCACATAATTGGCTTAAATATGGTAAAAGAGGCTCTATATCCCAAGTACTTGAGTACTTTGGGATAACAGGTCAGGATGCTACAGCCCCTTTCAAATGTCTTGTATATTTTATTTTCCGTCATATTGGGAATAATGACATTCAGAGCAGAACCTATTGATTTTAAAGTGTTAGAAGCTATACTTGAATTACATTTTGAATTCAGGGTATCTATCGCTGCCCACATATCTCAAGATTCCCAAACTTCAATGTATGTTTGTGATCTCCAAGCCTGGAACTCAGATATAATGGCTCAATATCTGTTATGTGTCCTTGGTTTTAAGGACCAACTATTAGGTTTTTTCTTGTCAGCTGACTCTCACAGCTACCCGCATTAGTTGTGGCAGCTGTAATAGGAGGTTCATTGGACCCTGGAAGCACTCTACTGTCATCCCCAACAAGAGCTTCTCCTCTATTCTGAGAGAGTGTAGTTTGGGATACCAAGGTTTCGATGGCCATACAGGGTACACTAATATTAACCATGCTATACACTCCTCTTCTATCTTTTGAAGAGTTTGCGGCAGATGAGTAGGGGAGGGAAAGCATAAAGGTGTACTAAGTCCTTCCATGGGAACGATAGGGCCTCTATCCTCCAAGCTCTTGGGGACCATGTGCGTACAACAAATCTCTCTATCTGAGCTGTGGTCCCTGATGCAAATTTCTGAATTATTCATTTGAAAAGCTGGTTCTTTAGGGCAACCGTTGCCAAGGTTAGTTTTTGCCTGGAGATTGCATCTGCAATCTAGTTTGTGTGTCCTAGAAAATATTGTGCTATCAAGTCCAGCTTCATGTCTATTACCCAAGTCCAGAACTCTGACCTTCTGGATTTGGTACCTCCTATATTGTTGAGATATGCCACCGCTGTCTTGTTGTCCGTCAGGACTAGAATGGACTGATAATTAATTTCCTCCTTCACTAGACACTGACAATCGAGTCTATACGTAGCTTTTTCTCTTTGCCTGACCAAGTGCCTCTTATTGCTGAGTTTAGAAAATAGGCTCCCCACCCCATGAGAGATGTTTCTGATGTTATCGTTAAATCTGCAACTGGGGTGCGGATAAAATTAGTAACAGGGTCTTCCAATGTTATGATTGCCATTAATTCTCTCTTGACCTGTAGAGAGATTTTGAACATTCTGTTCCAGAGATTCCCGTCTGAGAAGCTTCCCAAACCAAAACTGCATCTCCCGACAGAGAGAGGGAGCCATTTTGAATCCCAGTTGCAGTGCTACAAGTCTTCTGATGAGTCTTGCAAGATCTCTTAGAGAGAGCATATCTTTGGTAAGAATTAAGCAAACTCTTACTGTTAAGTCAGGAATTTTTTCCTGATTAATTGCACAACCAATCTGAGTATTCTGAAAGGGGGCACTGTCTGTTAACCCTCCTAAATATGCCAGTATGGGGTGTGTTTGTAGCTTTCCTCAAAATCGAGTGTCTTTCCTCCTATGACAGGACTTCAGAGCTCCTAGTCTGAGTCAGAGGGGACAGAGGGAAATTATTCCTCTGATTCTTTAATGGTTGTTCTTCCTCAGAGGAGGAAGAAGAAGATGGAACTATTTTCCGTCACTTCAGTGTGTTCTGTGGAGAAGCCTCCACAGAGACCTACGCTGACATAGGAAAAGCATCCTGCTCCATTGCTGCCAGAAAAATTAGGAGGCAATCCTGCACCACGGGAGTGCCTCATGTGACCGCACTGCTATGAGGTAACAGAGTGGACACGTTTCAATCCAATGAAAATTACGGGAGGCAGTCACCGGCACCCAATAGCTGGTGCTAGGTGGCTGCCTCCTGAAGAACAAAGACTTACACTTTTGGTACAGAAACATATATGTTAATGATCAAATGCACTCCTTCTCCTCAATGACATTTTGTATCAGTGACCAAAATTTCTACACAATTGCTGTCCTCACTGTGCATCAAGATGGACTACTCTTCATGCAGAAAGCCTAAAGAGCCGTGGGTAGATCTTACTTTCAAGCATCGTTTGTCCCCTCTCAGTTTTTCAGCAAGGTCAGCGTTTTCTGTTGTGTTAGATGAGTCTGCAGTGTTTCTGTTGGTGCTATTTGGTACTTTCGACTGGTAAATGCCACCACTGTGGACAGCCCTCCAGTTACTGTGGAGCAGGGTATACTAGGCAATTGGCTCAATGACTCTGCTATATTCTAAGTGTCCTGAACAGAGGACAATCTCAACTTTTACATGTTTCCCTATGCCCTCATTCTTCTGTGGCTGGAACTGGCTTATGTGAATACCATTCTTGTAACCCAGATGCTCCTTGTTCTGATTGGATGGCAATTGAAGTGCATATCTCCTGGCAGCCATTCAGAATTGAGAAGTCGGCCACCCTGACACCCATTTCAATAAATATTGCAACACAAAGTTCTTGTGCTGATGTCACTTACAGAGGCAGTTTGGATCTCTGTAGTGAGTGATGCAATGGATGACATGTTATTTTTATACGACATGCAAATCAACATTTGGATAACCCGCTCTGTGAGTTTACATGGTCTACCGCTTCTTGGCTGAGCTGTTGCTACACCTAGATGTTTCCGCTTCACAATAGTAGCACTTACAGTAGACTGGATCTGATCTTTCAGATTAGAAATTTCATGAACTGACTTGTGACAAAGGTGGCACCCTAAATATAAAAATTTGGGAACAGCAACCAATTTCTTGAATCTTGTGATGCCTGCTGTCATAAACTGGATGGTTTCCTCCCAATCACATAGTCAAACAGTATATGAAATGAATGACAGTCTCTTCATTGCAAAAAGATCACTATTTATTCATACCACTTACATGTGCAACAAATATGGCGACATTTCAGCCCCATACAAGTGAGCTTTTCTCAAGCCTAATGTTATACAGTGTAATCACCTAATTTATATAAAGTATTGATATACACATGTGTCAAATATATCTTTAAAAGGTGCATGACATAAATTTATACATACATATTCCATCTGGTGATAAACATCATAAGACAGTTCAAGCATGAAGGTGGGCTGCGGAGGTGGTGATCAGCCCAAATATCCTCATAGTGGCTGTATGTAAACAAAGCTGTATCTGTATCCTGGGGTTATCCTGGTAAACTCTTGAAAAAACATAGATATGTAGGACTGATTCTGTCTCGAGAATGGATACCCTTTCCACTAAAGAGAAATGTATATATCTTAAGAGGATTCCCTTTGTATCCAAAAAAATTTCCCTTGATAGTAGAATCTCGCAGATTATACGTGGGTAGTTTTGTTTGATGACAGTGGGCTGTAGGAAAAAGGCATGAGAATTCAGAAACCCGCCAGTTATTGCATACAGAAGAAATAAAAATCTAAACGATCCTTTGACACATTCAGATATTGGTGCAAAGAAAACAATTTCTCAAACATAGTTTTAGCCTTTAAAAAAAGGAAATAATCCATGGTTGCATTGTTGCAATTGTAACAGTTTAATTAAATAAAATATGTTTGTTTATTTGTTCACACTCTGGCAAAAAATATACCATATAACAGAGATATATTTAGAATTTGTTGGTTACAGGATTCAATGCCCATGTGGATTAATTTATATTGGGTAAACCACCATAAAGTTCATACTCCGAATCAAAAAACACAGGCATGCAATACGTCAAAGTAAAATAGACTTACCAGTTGAAAAACACTTTGTATAGTATGGACATAGTGTAAGCCAGTTGCATTTTAGAATTAATGAAAGTGTACCTACTCCGAGATGGGGTGGGGATCAGGAAGGCATGTTAAGACATAAGGGTATGTTCCCACGGCCAAATTTCAGACGTATACGAGGCGCATTATGCCTCGTTTTATGTCTGAAAATACGGCTCCAATACGTCGGCAAACATCTGCCCATTCATTTGAATGGGTTTGCCGACGTACTGTGCAGACGACCTGTTATTTACGCGTCGTCGTTTGACAGCTGTCAAACGACGACTCGTAAAAATACAGCCTCGTCAAAAGAAGTGCAGGACACTTCTTTCAGACGTTTTTGGAGCTGTTTTCTCATAGACTCCAATGAAAACAGCTCCAAAAACGGACGTAAAAAACGCCGCGAAAACGGCGCGAAAAACGCCGCGAAAAATGCGAGTTGATAAAAAAACGTCTGAAAAGCAGGGTCTGTTTTCCCTTGAAAACAGCTCTGGATTTTCAGACGTTTTGGTTGACTACGTGTGAACATACCCTAAAGAGACAAAATGGATCTATGAAATAGATTGCTTATGGCCCAATAGGTTATACAGTGAAGGAAATAAGTATTTGATCCCTTGCTGATTTTGTAGGTTTGCCCACTGTCAAAGACATGAACA
Organism: Rhinoderma darwinii; assembly: GCF_050947455.1. Lineage (NCBI taxonomy): Eukaryota > Metazoa > Chordata > Amphibia > Anura > Rhinodermatidae > Rhinoderma > Rhinoderma darwinii. Next base: position 362,082,223 of record NC_134688.1, read on the forward strand.
GTCTAGAATTTCTAGGCTAGGTTAATTTTGCCAGTGAGAGATAGATTATATTTAAAAAAAACAGAAAATCACATAGTCAAAATTATATATATTTATTTTCATTGTGCAAAGAGAAATAAGTATTTGATCCCCTACCAACCATTAAGAGTTCAGCCTCCTCCAGACCAGTTACACGCTCCAAATCAACTTGGTGCCTGCATTAAAGACAACTGTCTTAAATGGTCACCTGTATAAAAGACTCCTGTCCACAGACTCAATTAATCAGTCTGACTCTAACCTCTACAACATGGGCAAGACCAAAGAGCTTTCTAAGGATGTCAGGGACAAGATCATAGACCTGCACAAGGCTAGAATGGGCTACAAAACCATAAGTAAGACGCTGGGTGAGAAGGAGACAACTGTTGGTGCAATAGTAAGAAAATGGAAGACATACAAAATGACTGTCAATCGACATCGATCTGGGGCTCCATGCAAAATCTCACCTCGTGGGGTATCCTTGATCCTGAGGAAGGTGAGAGCTCAGCCTTAAACTACACGGGGGGAACTTGTTAATGATCTCAAGGCAGCTGAGACCACAGTCACCAAGAAAACCATTGGTAACACATTACGCCGTAATGGATTAAAATCCTGCAGTGCCCGCAAGGTCCCCCTGCTCAAGAAGGCACATGTACAGGCCCGTCTGAAGTTTGCAAATGAACATCTGGATGATTCTGAGAGTGATTGGGAGAAGGTGCTGTGGTCAGATGAGACTAAAATTGAGCTCTTTGGCATTAACTCAACTCGCCGTGTTTGGAGGAAGAGAAATGCTGCCTATGACCCAAAGAACACCGTCCCCACTGTCAAGCATGGAGGTGGAAACGTTATGTTTTGGGGTTGTTTCTCTGCTAAGGGCACAGGACTACTTCACCGCATCAATGGGAGAATGGATGGAGCCATGTGCCGTCAAATCCTGAGTGACAACCTCCTTCCCTCCACCAGGACATTAAAAATGGCTCGTGGCTGGGTCTTCCAGCATGACAATGACCCAAAACATACAGCCAAGGCAACAAAGGAGTGGCTCAAAAAGAAGCACATTAAGGTCATGGAGTGGCCTAGCCAGTCTCCAGACCTTAATCCCTTCGAAAACTTGCGACAGCCTCGGAATCTTAATGATTTACAGATGATCTGCAAAGAGGAGTGGGCCAAAATTCCATCTAACATGTGTGCAAACCTCATCATCAACTACAAAAAATGTCTGACTGCTGTGCTTGCCAACAAGGGTTTTGCCATCAAGTATTAAGTCTTGTTTGCCAAAGGGATCAAATACTTATTTCTCTGTGCACAATGCAAATAAATATATATAATTTTCACAATGTGATTTTCTGTTTGTTTTTTTTATATAATCTATCTCTCACTGGTAAAATTAACCTAGCCTAAAAAATCTAGACTGTTCATGTCTTTGACAGTGGGCAAACTTACAAAATCAGCAAGGGATCAAATACTTATTTCCTTCACTGTATGTGGAATACAATTTAAATATATTCAATTAGCCATTGCACATATGGTGGGGGGACATTCCAACATAGATGTTTTATTGTTTCGATCTGAATTTGTAGAATATCATGGATAGCTTATACATTTGACATATATTGACCCTTCTTTTGTTTTTAAATATGATTTTAATATTCACAATATATTTTTTGTATTTGTTCTAGGAGATATAAATGCACCTTTGATGATCTGGAAGCGGACTGTGTATAAAGCGAGGATTTCAGAATGCCTTATATCCTTTTTTTTGTAAATATAGTAAATAAAAAATGAGTGGATGAGATAAGGATATAAACAGCATACTCTTAGAGCTCCTTCATCTGTTCCTATAAGATTTCTTTGAAGGATCTATCACATATCAGCGACCACATATTAGTGGAAAGCTCTACACGAGACTATGAATATGTAAGAAATGGGTAATCTAGTCTGGAGCAGGGTTGTCACGTTACCAAAATTGGAACTTCGATACCGATACTTTGTGTAGTATTGCGATACTCGATACCAAAATTATACTTTTGCTAACAATAATAATAATAAAAAAATTCTTCCATTTTCAGATGTGAGGCTCGTGGTATTATTAATTTTGAACCTCCATGTTACATAGTTACATAGTTAGATAGTTTGTACGGTTGAAAAAAGACACATGTCCATCAAGTTCAACCAAGGGATGGGAAAAGGGAAGTAACACATTTCTACACATAGGAGCTAATATTTTTTTGTTCTAGGAAATTATCTAAGCCTTTTTTAAAGCCATCTACTGTCCCTGCTGTGACCAGCCCCTGCGGTGACTATTCCATAGATTCACCGTTCTCACAGTAAAGAAGGCTTGTCGCCTCTGCAGGTTGAACCTTTTTTTCTCCAGACGGAGGGAGTGCCCCCTTGTTTTTTGAGGGGGTTTTACATGGAATAGGATTTCACCATATTTTTTGTATGTGACATTCATATATTTATATAAGTTAATCATGTCCCCCCCTAGTCTTCTTTTTTCCAGGCTAAATAGGTTTAGTTCTTTTAATCTTTCCTCATAACTTAGATTCTCCATGCCCCTTATTAGCTTTGTTACTCTTCTTTGAATTTTTTCTAACTCCAGGGCATCCTTTCTATGAACTGGAGCCCAGAACTGAACTGCATATTCTAGATGAGGCATCACTAATGATTTGTAAAGTGGTAATATTACATCCCTGTCCCGCGAGTCCATGCCTCTTTTAATACACGTCAATATCTTGCTGGCCTTTGAAGCAGCTGATTGACATTGCATGCTGTTATTTAGTTTATGATTTACAAGTACACCCAGATCCTTCTCAACAAGTGACTCCCCCAGTGTAGCTCCCCCTAGGACATATGATGCATGCAGGTAGTTCGTACCCAGGTGCATAACTTTACATTTATCTACATTAAACCTCATTTGCCAAGTTAACGCCCAAACACTCTGTTTGTTTATATCCTCTTGCAATTCACATCCTCTATATGATTATTACATGAGTTGAATAATAGTGGTCCCAGCACTGAACCCTGGGGTACACCACTTATAACCGGTGACCATTCAGAGTAGGAATCATTGACCACAACTCTCTGGATACGGTCCTTGAGCCAATTCTCAATCCAATTACAAACAATACTTTCTAAACCAAACCTGTAGTCCTTAATTTACCCATTAGACGTCTATGAGGAACAGTGTCAAATGCCTTTGCAAAGTCCAAAAACACTACATAACAGCGGGACCTCTGTCTAGGCTTCTGCTCACCTCTTCATAAAAACAAATCAAGTTGGTTTGACAGCTTCTGTCCTTAGTAAAACCATGCTGGCTGTTACTTATAATACTGTTTTTTGTCACATAATTCTGTATATAATCCCTCAATAGCCCCTCAAACATTTTCCCCACAATGGATGTTAAGTTTACTGGTCTATAATTCCCTGGGGAAGACCTAAAGCCCTTTTTGAAAATAGCAGTAAAAAAGAATATATATGTTTTCAAAAAGACCTATATGTTAAAACTGGATATTTGAGAAAGCGCTACACAATTGGATTAGTAGAATGATGCATATGATAGATTTATTGCATAAAAACGAAGGGCAACGCGTTTCAACGCAGAACATGCATCTTCATCAGGCCATAATCTGATCATGTCTTTTTGGAAACATATATATTATTTTTTACTGCTATTCACTCGCGGCGCAATACCATTGTTGCCGGTACCTGGATACTGAAAGCTGCAACCTTGTCACAACACTGCTTGCATCCCTAAGCTGTACCTGCCAGTACAAGCTCTTACGGTGAGTGCAACAATCCACTATCCATTACCCTACCTATCAAGGTTTATCTTGCACCATGTGGCGCTGTGTACTTTTTTCTTTTCTCAGACATCACTTTTTGAAAATAAGCACCACATTTGCCCTGCGCCAGTCCCTTGGCACTATACCAGTCACTAGAGAATCTCTAAATATTATGAAGAGGGGGACAGAAATAATTGAACTAATCTCTTTAAGAACTCTAGGGTGTAACCCATCTGGTGTACATTTATTTTATTTAATTTATCTTGGACCATCTCTACATTCATCCCATTCGGTATAACTCCCCATTACCACTATCTAGGGGTCCTACATGTTCAGACCTTGGCTTTTTTGCATTTATATACTTGAATAATTTTTGGGGATTTGTTTTTACTATCCTTGACCACCTGCCTTTCATTTTTTCATTGGATTTAATTACTATTAATGTGAGGCACATGGAGGTTCAAAATTCATAATACCTCATGCCCAACATTAATAAGTGAAAGAAATCCGTTTTTATTTTATTTTATAACAGCGTAAACATAAATGATGCTATAAATTTATTACGGTCGCGACGATACCCTATATGTGTATATTTTACTGTATGTATTGAGACTTATTTTAATGTTTATTGCAATAAAATGTGTATCTTTTTTATTTTATTTAACATTACTTTATTTTTATTTACTTTTTATTTTTAAACTTTAATGTACTGACATATAGCTATATGCCAGTACATTATCCTTTGTACACAGGCAGTTCTTAGGACATACCTAAGTATGCCCTAACAACAGGAAATATGGTCAGACAGCCCTGGGGTCCTTCAATGGACCCTGGGCTGTATGCCCATATATGGTATGGCTCTCGATCCGTCACAGGGATTCCCTGTGATGCAATCCAAAGGGTACAGTGAAGGAAATAAGTATTTGATCCCTTGCTGATTTTGTAAGTTTGCCCACTGTCAAAGACATGAACAGTCTAGAATTTTTAGGCTAGGTTAATTTTACCAGTGAGAGATAGATTATCTAAAAAAATAACTGAACATCACATAGTCAAAATTATATATATTTTTTTTTGCATTGTGCACAGAGAAATAAGTATTTGATCCCTTTGGCAAACAAGACTTAATACTTGGTGGCAAAACCCTTGTTGGCAAGCACAGCAGTCAGACGTTTTTTGTAGTTGATGAAAAGGTTTGCACACATATTAGATGGAATTTTGGCCCACTCCTCTTTGCAGATCATCTGTAAATCATTAAGATTACGAGGCTGTCGCTTGGCAACTCGGATCTTCAGCTCCCCTCCATAAGTTTTCGATGGGATTAAGGTCTGGAAACTGGCTAGGCCACTCCATGACCTTAATGTGCTTCTTTTTGAGCCACTCCTTTGTTGCCTTGGCTGTATGTTTCGGGTCAATGTCGTGCTGGAAGACCCAGCCACGAGCCATTTTTAATGTCCTGGTGGAGGGAAGGAGGTTGTCACTCAGGATTTGACGGTACATGGCTCCATTCATTCTCCCATTGATGCGGTGAAGTAGTCCTGTGCCCTTAGCAGAGAAACACCCCCAAAACATAATGTTTCCACCTCCATGCTTAACAGTAGGGACGGTGTTCTTTGGGTCATAGGCAGCATTTCTCTTCCTCCAAACACGGCGAGTTGAGTTAATGCCAAAGAGCTCAATTTTAGTCTCGTCTGACCACAGCACCTTCTCCCAATCACTCTCAGAATCATCCAGATGTTCATTTGCAAACTTCAGATGGGCCTGTACATGTGCCTTCTTGAGCAGGGGGACCTTGCGGGCACTGCAGTATTTTAATCCATTACGGCGTAATGTGTTACCAATGGTTTTCTTGGTGACTGTGGTCCCAGCTGCCTTGAGATCATTAATAAGTTCCCCCCGTGTAGTTTTCGGCTGAGCTCTCACCTTCCTCAGGATCAAGGATACCCCACGAGGTGAGATTTTGCATGGAGCCCCTGATCGATGTCGATTGACTGTCATTTTGTATGTCTTCCATTTTCTTACTATTGCACCAACAGTTGTCTCCTTCTCACCCAGCGTCTTACTTATGGTTTTGTAGCCCATTCTAGCCTTGTGCAGGTCTATGATCTTGTCCCTGACATCCTTAGAAAGCTCTTTGGTCTTACCCATGTTGTAGAGGTTAGAGTCAGACTGATTAATTGAGTCTGTGGACAGGAGTCTTTTATACAGGTGACCATTTAAGACAGCTGTCTTTAATGCAGGCACCATGTTGATTTGAAGCGTGTAACTGGTCTGGAGGAGGCTGAACTCTTAATGGTTGGTAGGGGATAAAATACTTATTTCTCTGTGCACAATGCAAATAAATATATATAATTTTGACTATGTGATTTTCTGTTGTTTTTTTAAATATAATCTATCTCTCACTGGTAAAATTAACCTAGCCTAAAAATTCTAGACTGTTCATGACTTTGACAGTGGGCAAACTTACAAAATCAGCAAGGGATCAAATACTTATTTCCTTCACTGTATATCCGTTCTCAGTTAGCCCTTGAATGCTGCGGTCAGCTTTGATCGCAGCATTCAAGATAATAGTAGTGGAGATGAGAGGTTTTTCTGATGTTCACCGTTGGAGCGGGACTGCGGCTGTGTAATACAGCCATTGCCCCGCTCCTGACAATAAGTGCACGCACACAGTCAGCACAAGGTGATGCAGCCAGCGCGTCACTAATAGGCGGCGTCGCAGGTACTGCAGACAGAACATAGGGGTGTTTTGTAGTGCGCCCGCCATGTTCAGTCTTGGCGTGCCTGAAATCATTAGTGCAGCGCTGGTCACATCACATCATGCTAACCACGCCCGCATTTCTCAAGACTCAGGAACGGGGCAATGGCTGTATTGCACAACTGCAGCCCCCCTCCCATACATTCATATGTTACAATGCTAAGCTGTGCAGCGGCACAGCTTAAAATTGAAATACATGAATTAACGGTATCAAATCGCTTGAGGGTGCACGGTATTGAAACAATATCGAAGTTTCGATGCATCGTGCTTCCCTAGTCTGGACTATGTAACCTGGGATAAAACCTCAGGTTTATAACCCCGGGGCCTCTGAGGTCTGTCTATAGATCCTCCTTCATTGTCGGACAAGGTTGCTATGTTAACTGGTTAACTCGGATCCAATGTGATCCGTAATCTAACTTGTGTCGGACTAATTCACCTTTTTCTACGTTTAAAGGGAATGTGTCGCTAGAAATATTTTTTTTTTAGTTAAACAATTAATATTTAAGTGATTACGCATTGTTTTAATTTTTTCACAAGTCAGGAAATATTATAAATTAGATTCTAATTTATAACATTTCCATGTGTTGGCCACTAGAGGGAGCAGTTCCCAAAATTGCAGCATGGTCAATGTGGTAAAGCAACCTCATTGCTTTATGCTGCAAATTTGGGGTAGACACACTCTCTTTAGTTTCCTCACACAATCCCCCTCCCTTATTCTGGCTAGTACCAGGAGAATGAGGGGTTTGACTTTTCAAACCTCCTACACTGTGTGCCTCCATTTTCTGAGCGACTGCACTGTGTAGGAGGATTAGATACAGTGCTCAGCAGACAGTATAACACGAACATACACGAACATAATACACACATCACATACACAAACATAAATTACCTTCTCCTGCCGCTGCTGCCGCCTCCGCTCCTATTCCTTGCGTCTTCGCTTCCTTGAACATATGACCAGAAGCCGCGGCCGGAAGTCGTCATCTTACAGTCCGGCAGCGGCTTCCGGTCCACAAGAAAATGGCACCGGATTTAGCTCTGCGAACGAGCTTCATTTTGATCTGTGTGGGAGCGGCGCATGCGCCATTCCCACGCAGATGGCGTACGCTGCAGGGAATGGAACGGCTCCCGTTTGCATTCTCTATGCGGTTGTATGTTCCGTATTCCATCTCTGTATGTGTCATTAATCGACACATACAGAGATAAGAAAAAATGGCAGCCCCCATAGAGAAGTAGAAGTAAGTATGTTAAAGGGGGCAAATGACTATCTGTATTATCTCCCTTTTCTCCGTTCCTAGTCCGTTACCTTTGTTTCTCATATAGTCCGCTTACTTTGTATTGTTCACAATGTGCACACACTCCAGTCCTTCACACACCACAGGAGTAACATACAACCCTCGCAGATACTTAAATATATAAAAATACTTTACTCATAACATAGACGTGACAAACCAATATACACTACATCAAGATACAATACATTACATAGACAACACAACCACACACAGCGGCCTCTCTTCCTACCTTCCCTGAACACTTTGCACATGTGACTAGTAATGTGTATGTATATATAATATAAATCCAGGTCCCAACCTTATATGGTCTCCTGGTACTACCACTATAACCAAAGCCACATACAGCGCCTGACCATTAGTACATGTACATATAGAGACTCATGCATAAACAGCATATATATATCTACTCATCTATAATCCACATAAGATTCCTAGAATATCTCTATGTACACATATAAAGTCTGCTGTAATATAATTATACTTATATACATACACAGAAAGCACACATATAATAGAACTTAGCTGGCTCCTGATGTTAAGTGCTGAGCGTCCAGGGCTGGCAGGAAAGAGCCCGCACCAAGAGCTTCCCATGACCTATATGTTCCTATCCCTGGGTTGAACCCACCCATTCCATTGACTCCGCCTTATGACCACCCATACACCTTCCAATGTGCATCTGTACAGTATAGGTAAATCTATTCCCAGTATACTCAGCTGTCTCTACATCCAGTTTACAATGGCTCCTTCCTGTACTGAGGTCCATTGTAATGCTAATAAGGCAGTAGATAAGAATCTATGACCAAATGGCTTCTGAGCATACTGCCACCTCAAAGGGTGAACACCACTGAATAATATCAGTATATACTATATCTATTTACCAGGTATATTTTATGTGGTCATAAAACAGAGTGTCTGGATGGGAACAATATTCTCCTGTAACATTCCCCCTGTTGTCGGTATACCGACACAATATGTTGGAAGTCTGGTCTCTTGTGTGTGGGGTGCTTACATTTCATTGCAAAAACAATTAAAGGTGAGATCTTCTGTCAACCACTGTGGAGGAGGTATAAAAAAACATCTGTGTAATTGGCACACAGCAGGAAAAACACCTAGGAAGTCCACAGTGGAAAAATAAAAATCACTACTTCTCCCTTGGATGTGAAAAGAAGATTGTCCACAAGAACATGTATCTTAGAGGCAGTCCATATGTTCTTGCAAGCACATAAGACATAGAATAAGTTTATTCATTTTGCATTTCTGGCCAATCTGTTGGTTCATCTTCTTGGGCATCATCAGTTCTGGTTGTCACCCCATCTTGGAGTCCATCAGAAATGGGTTGTTTGGGCAGATGTTAGGTCACTTTTACCGTCCAAGGCATTCATTGTTTCTTTGTGCATTTCTGTACCTGAAATTATATTAAGAGAACAGTATGCTCCTCGGAGGAGGTCTCCTCAATAGCTGCAGTTAGTACCAAACACAAGGTTCAAGACATTTCATCTCTGCATGTTGTCCATGCTTTCCTTCACCTGTCATTGTTGTCTCAGTTATCTGTCATTTACATGATTAGAATCCATCAGGAGATTTGATGCTCCCCCTGTGGACGGTATCTATAACAGACTACAACACTTGGCACCCTCAGTAGTTACAGTATGAACAGAGGCTTGGGATCATGACTCCTCTGGAGTTCCCCCTTGGACCGGCTGCGACAAAGACCTGCGTCCGACCGGGCGGTCGTTGTTCCTTCAATGCGCCTCTGTGGTACACAGTGGGGCTATCCACTCCCTCACAGAATCCCCAATAGCGAGAGCTATGCTCCACGGCCTATTGGCTGCGCCGCAGACTTTGTAGGCTTGCGCCCAAATCACACCACACGCCTCCATGGGTCCTAGTGGAAGCTATCCGCTACATTTCTTTGGACCGGTTACACAATTGATTGGCAATTGTTGGCCTGACCAACCGCCTACGTACAGGGTTTACCTTAGTAAGAGACACAGGAGAATAAGCAATAGACCTTGGAAAAAGCGTATCAAGACCCAACACCACCATCTTCAAGACCGCAGCCTGTATCACATGCAGTTCTGCTGCTAGGTGTGTTCTGCATCATACTCTTGTCTTTTAGGTACATTATGCATCTGCCTTACCATTCTTCAATGATCTGGGGGTGTTATTAACATTTTAGCACTCCCAGCATGAACTGAACAGCCCAATTCTACAAGAACTTATAGTGCTTGGAGTTCTGTGCACTACAATAGTTTGAGAACCATCAACACCACTATTGCCATTAGATACCAAGAGACAAACAAAATAATAAAAATACCTTGAATTTTAACAAGTAAAAGATTGATATTCATGAGCATACCTTTCACAGAAAACACCAAATGTGTGTGTAAAGTAAGGGTTTTCATGCTATGTTTGCCAGTATAACAAAATTGTACTACAATGAATGTGCATAAACTAGTTAGGAACTCACAAAGTTTATATGCGCATTGCCACTGCTGTTGCATCTGGCAAAATCAAGAGTCACAATGTATGTGAAAGCTGCATGGCCTTACCCCCTGGGGGGCACACCTGTGAATAGAATGGCTTCTACAGTAAAAACGCCATAAAAGCCAAGGCAACTCTAGATATCTCTTGTGTAGACAACCCCCATCCACTGGGCAAACAGGACTGTAATACATTTACATTCTGCTAAGAAAAACAATACAACAAAGAGGTTCTGTAACAGTAAACCAAATCCCTCCCCTTGTTGGTGATCATGTCTTATCACCACAAACTAAGAGTTATTTAGGTTTACATGAATAATAAATTGTGGCCAATTTTCTATGGGGTATCAATGAATATTACATATTAGGGCCAGATGTTAAGGGATCCCCCAACCACAAGTCTTACTGTACCAGTATCCCCATATGGGCATCTGTTGTACCAGTGTCTTGTACCAGCCCAACTTTATCTGTAGCCTGTGTGCTCACATGTTCTCTCTGTACCTGTGTTGGAGTAACTGCCCACCTAACATAATTCGATTTCATTGTGAAACCATTATTATCTAAGCTCACATGATTCTTGTGAACTCTTCGTGGACAGAATCTCTTTATGTGCCCAAATTGTAGGCAATGGAAGCACCGGACATTCCCCCACTTCCCAAATTTAGATGCATTAGGATACACAGGTATTTGGCTAGAAGCATTATCCTGTAGCACATGGTCATCTTGCAGTTTGCTATTAGCTGCTACCGGTCTCCTGATATTTATGGACTTTCTTTTCTTCAGCAAATCCTGCCTTAACTGCTCTATCACTAATGCTGCTTCAATGAGTGATGGCGCTTTAGCCGCGTACAAACGAATTGCGATGTCAAGATATGGAAACTTTTCCACAAACATGCGTACCATTCCTTGTGGGACTCCCATACTATGATCCTTAGTCACTTTCCTATACATAGCTTCAAACCTCCCACATAGAGACAAGGGCTCATCATGGATGGTAGGCCTGAAATTACTTAGGACTTCCGGGTTGACGTCTAAATGCCCTGTTACCAATTTCATGAGGATGGAAAGTCTGTCTTCCTCATCATGAAATAAGCCATTCCTGGGGGCAGTTTTCCCTATGACCTCATATCTTTGATGAAGATGTGTAGGTAACCATAGTTTAAACAGTTCCATGCGATATTCCTGAGGGACAGAAAATTTCTTACAATGTCCCTCAAAAATGTCACAGGAAGTGAAGGGATCTACGTTTGGATCATATCTAGGAATCAGTTTGTATATCTTCATCAGAAATTGCATCCTCTCCATGCTATGGAAAGATTGCAATTCTCCAGTACTACTGTGGCACATTTGTGAGTTGGAGGTGGCCTGAAAATTCTCCACGTCCCCCCCCAATCCACCAACTGTGTCACCAGCAATACTTGTGGCAGCATTACAAGCAGTCCCCTTTGGGTCAGACCTTGTATAGTCTGCAGTAGTCATAGGTGCAGTCTCCTCAGTCCCCCTGTTTGCACTCAAAACACAAATTTGTTTTGTGGGCAAATATTGTTGACGTGATGACTCACCTATAGTCTTTTGCAGATCACTGATAGTCTCATCCCTTTTACCTAGCTCGCTTTTCAGGTCAGCAATAGTCACATCAGTAGATGCTGCTTTTTTCTTATATTCAGTTATGTCCATATATAACTGTATAAAAACCTTGTCAACATCTGCATAATATTTCTCTCTTTCAGCTAGTTGATACTGTAGCCTGATTATTTGGCTGTCTTTCTCTACGGTTACCTCACTGTTTTCTTTTAGTTGTGTCTCTAAACTGCAAACCTGTTTAACCCGTTCTGTACAACAATAGCAATGTAAATTTCCAGAGATAACTGTTTCTGACCTATTGTGCTGGTCAACCTCCTCCAGCTTACAAATGCTGTCCTCAAAAACGCACACCAGCTTAGCAAGCATGTGAAGGCGTTTAGAGGTTTGGTTCAACACACTACGCTTGGCAATATGCAACTTATCATAGGAACCAGCCTGTTCTAACAGTGATTCCCATAAAATCTTAGTAGATTCATACGTGTTCAGTATTACAGGGTTAAACGTACTGCATTTACTTAACTTTTCAAAAGTTACATGTCCTGCTTTGTCACTCATTGTTACCCTGCGATCCGTGCTACTCCTATGAGTGGTGTCTAGTGGTTGCTGCATGGGAAAGATCCTCTTTTGAACTTCTTTCCCCGACCAGCAAGATTCTACCAAAGGACTGAAAATACAAAACAAAGAAACACAAAAACCAAAAAAAAAACAACACAAAAAACACAGGAAGTCACCAATATTCTAGGAACTCAACTTAACTAGATTCGCTGTAATTAATCGCTCACACTAGGCCTCAGAAGAAACTGTGCTACCTGTCCGAACCTCTCAGGGATAATAACCTAAGTTCACAGTATAACAAAGATTTCTACCTTATATCCTAATAAAGAGTAATTAAAACAGTCCACGTTCGGGCGCCATTGTTAAAGGGGGCAAATGACTATCTGTATTATCTCCCTTTTCTCCGTTCCTAGTCCGTTACCTTTGTTTCTCATATAGTCCGCTTACTTTGTATTGTTCACAATGTGCACACACTCCAGTCCTTCACACACCACAGGAGTAACATACAACCCTCGCAGATACTTAAATATATAAAAATACTTTACTCATAACATAGACGTGACAAACCAATATACACTACATCAAGATACAATACATTACATAGACAACACAACCACACACAGCGGCCTCTCTTCCTACCTTCCCTGAACACTTTGCACATGTGACTAGTAATGTGTATGTATATATAATATAAATCCAGGTCCCAACCTTATATGGTCTCCTGGTACTACCACTATAACCAAAGCCACATACAGCGCCTGACCATTAGTACATGTACATATAGAGACTCATGCATAAACAGCATATATATATCTACTCATCTATAATCCACATAAGATTCCTAGAATATCTCTATGTACACATATAAAGTCTGCTGTAATATAATTATACTTATATACATACACAGAAAGCACACATATAATAGAACTTAGCTGGCTCCTGATGTTAAGTGCTGAGCGTCCAGGGCTGGCAGGAAAGAGCCCGCACCAAGAGCTTCCCATGACCTATATGTTCCTATCCCTGGGTTGAACCCACCCATTCCATTGACTCCGCCTTATGACCACCCATACACCTTCCAATGTGCATCTGTACAGTATAGGTAAATCTATTCCCAGTATACTCAGCTGTCTCTACATCCAGTTTACAATGGCTCCTTCCTGTACTGAGGTCCATTGTAATGCTAATAAGGCAGTAGATAAGAATCTATGACCAAATGGCTTCTGAGCATACTGCCACCTCAAAGGGTGAACACCACTGAATAATATCAGTATATACTATATCTATTTACCAGGTATATTTTATGTGGTCATAAAACAGAGTGTCTGGATGGGAACAATATTCTCCTGTAACAAAGTACAAAGTAAAAAGTAGAACACGAGAACACAAATAAATAAAATTTATGTTAATATCATATTAAAAGCAATATGATAAAGAAAAAAAATCATGACACCTTCCCTCTAAGTCATTAGGGTTCAACAGAGAAAAATGGATTTCCTATTAAAGAATTTCTTTAGATTATAACCGCTGTAATGTTATGAAACCAATATGGTTTGTGCTCTTGTAAGAAACCATGGCTAGATAAATGGAGCTTCAGAGTAAGACGTACGCATTGCCACTTAATTGTACGCATGGGTACATTACACAATGATAGTGTATATATATTGACCAATAAGACGGTTTTTGTATGTGTATCTTAGCAATGGGACGAAAATCAGCTATGCAGCCCACCTTCATGCTACAAATGTCTTGTGATATTCGTCACCGGAGGGAATATGATATGCGCCTTTCGTTAATATATTTAACACGTGTATGGCCAAAAGTATGTGTACACCACTCCTAATAATTGAGTTTTGCAGTTTAAGCCACACCCATTGCAAACAAAAGTAGTAGAATGGGTCGCAATGAAGAGTTCAGCGACTCTAAACTTGGCACTGTCATACCGTTTATTCACGTCAATTACAGGTGTAAACAAAAATAGCGTCGTTTCGGCACCTTACAAGTGAGACTTTCTCATATAGTTTAACTTCCCAATTTATAGATAGTATAAACCATCATAACATATCTCCCACCAGTCAGCTAACCAAAGTTTGTAAAGCAACCTCTTCTGAGAACAGCAATACCTCATATGTGGCAATAAACTGCTGTTTGGACCCACGGCAGGGCTTGGAGGGGAAAAAGCGCTATTTGGCTTTTGGAATTTTGCTGGACTGGTTTGCGGCGCCATGTCACATTTGCAAAGCTCCTGCGGGATAAAATCAGTGTAACACCCCCCAAAAGTGACCCCATTTGAGAAACTACACCCCTGAAGGAATTTATCAAGGGGTATAGTGAGCATTTTGACCCCACATGTTATTTGCTGAATTTAGTGGAATTATGCCAATTGAAAAGCTACATTTTCTCAGATAAAACATGGACATTTTAAATTTTTACAAGGAATAAAAGAGAAAAAGCACCCCTACATTTGAAGAGCAATTTCTCCTGCTTACGGCAATACCCCATAAGTGGTCATAAACTGCTATTTGTACACACGGCAGGGCTCAAAAGGGAAGGAGCACCATTTGGAGCTCAAATTTAGCTAAAATGGTTTTCGGGTGTCATGTCACATTTGCAAAGTGGCAAAACAGTAGGAACCCCCCAAATCTGACCCCATTTGGGAAACTTCACAGCTTAAGGGGTCTATCTAGGGATATAGTGAGCATTTAGACCCCACTGGTATTTTGCAGAATTTATTGGAATTAGGCCGTAAAAATGAATATCAACATTTTTTCCACTGAAAAGTTGAACTTTTTCATTTTCACAAGGGATAAAGGAGAAAAAGCCGCCCAACATTTGTAAATCAATTTATCCAGAGTACGGAAATACCCCACATGTGGTCATAAACTGCTGTTTGGACACACAGCAGGACTCAGAAAGACAGGAGTGCTATTTGGCATGTAGATTTTGCTGCATTGGTTTTTGGGCGCCATGTTGCATTTTCAAAACCCTAAGGTACCAAAGTACACTGGAAGCCCCCAAGAAGTGACCCTATTTTGGAAACTTCACCTCTCAAGGCATTTTTCATTTGCCTGGATATATGACAGGGCTCAGAAGTGAAGAATACCATGCGCATTTGATGTCTATTTAGGTGATTTTCAAAGCATTGACCCACAATTATGCAGATCCCTGAGGTCAAAAAGTAAAACAAACCCCCAAGTAGTGACCCCTATTTTGGAAACCACACCCCTTAAAGCATTTTAAGCATTTTAAGGGGTGTTGTAATGGCAGGAAGGAGGTGAAGGGAAAGTGAGCCCTAATCTACCCACCGCCCTGTCCCTGCCTACTTGCAACGACCCGCCCTAGGCGACGAGGTACAACTGGGCGGCGGTCCCTACGCTGTCTAAGTGCACGGGAAAACAAACAGGGAACACGCAAGGGAAGGGGCAGTAGCCACGGAACGCCACGAGGAAACGGAGCGGCGAACGAACAGTCAGGACCAGGACGAAGTGAGTACACCCGAGCGGGCACGGAGACAGAAGCAAGCCAGGGGCAAAGCAAAGCAGGTCAAGCAGAACTGCAGCAAGGCAGAAGCACGGCAGAAGCAGGCTGGAGCAAGCAGCAGTGGGGCCAGGAATCCAAAAGAATTACAAGCACTGAGGGAGAGAACAGGGCAGGTAATAAAGGACAGGGGGCGGAGCTAACTCCGACAGACCAGGCCGCGATAGGCTCTCCCACTCCTGAGCCTGCCACCCTGGTTGGTGGGAGATGGTGTCAGTCGAACAGGTCTGACCTCAGGTGTGGATTGATTAATCCCAGGAGTATACCTAGATGAAGTACCTGGCAGATCCCTAACAGTACTCCCCCTTTTATGAGGGGCCACCGGACCCTTACTAAGGGGACCCGGTTTAGTGGGGAAGAGAAGGTGGAACCTCCTGATCAATACCCCAGCGTGAACATCACGGGCAGGTACCCAAGTCCTCTCCTCCGGCCCGTATCCTCTCCAATGGACCAGGTACTGGAGGGAGCCCTGGACCATCCTACTGTCCATAATCTTGGCCACCTCGAATTCCACCCCCTCAGGGGTGAGAACGGGAACAGGAGGTATCCTCGAGGGGGACCAGGACGGGGAGCAGCGTTTAAGGAGGGAGGCATGGAAGACGTCATGTATGCGAAAGGATGGGGGGAGCTCCAGACGGAAGGAAACAGGGTTGAGGACTTCAATGATCTTATAAGGTCCAATAAATCGGGGAGCAAACTTCCTGGACGGGACCTTAAGGCGCAAGTTCCTGGACGACAACCAGACCAAATCCCCGACGACAAACCGGGGGTTAGCAGAACGTCTACTATCCGCCTGAATCTTTTGTGCGCTCTGGGACGCCTCTAGGTTCTTCTGAACCTGGGCCCAGACAGTGCACAGTTCCCGATGAACATCCTCTACCTCAGGATTATTGGAACAACCAGGGGAGACGGAGGAGAACCTTGGGTTAAACCCGAAATTACAGAAAAACGGGGAGACCCCTGACGAGTTACTGACCCGGTTATTCAGGGAAAATTCAGCAAGGGGAAGGAATGAGACCCAATCGAATTGACAGTCAGAGATGACACACCTTAAATATTGTTCCAGGGATTGGTTGGTCCTTTCCGTTTGGCCATTAGTTTCGGGATGGAAGGCGGAGGAGAAGGACAGATCAATCTCCAACTTTTTACAAAAAGCTCTCCAAAATAAGGAAACAAATTGTACCCCTCTGTCAGAAACTATATTGACTGGGGCCCCATGGAGACGCAGGATGTGTTTCACAAACAAAGAAGCTAACGTCTTGGCGTTAGGTAGCTTCTTAAGGGGCACAAAGTGGCACATCTTGCTGAAGCGGTCGACTACCACCCACACCACCGACTTGCCCTGAGATGGAGGCAAATCGGTGATAAAATCCATGGAGATATGGGTCCAAGGTCTCTGGGGAATGGGCAAGGAACGTAGTAGGCCCGCAGGTCGGGACCTAGGGGTTTTGGACCTAGCGCAAACCTCACAAGCGGCGACGTAAGCCCTAACGTCTTTAGGCAACCCAGGCCACCAATAGTTTCTGGTAATGAGGTGTTTGGTGCCCAAGATGCCAGGATGACCAGATAGAGCGGAGTCATGGTTTTCCCTGAGTACCCTCAGCCGGTATTGCAGGGGAACAAACAGTTTGTCCCCAGGGACGTTCCCGGGAGCTGCACCCTGATCAGCCGCGATATCAGAAGCTAAATCAGAATCCGTGGCAGAGACGATTATACCAGGGGGTAAAATACAAGCAGGATCCTTCTCGGAAGGAGGATTGGCCATGAAACTACGTGACAGAGCATCAGCCTTAATATTCTTGGACCCAGCCCTATAGGTAACCAAGAAATTAAATCTGGTAAAGAATAGTGCCCACCGAGCTTGTCTAGGATTAAGCCTCCGGGCCGATTCTAGGAAAACCAGATTCTTGTGATCCGTAAGGACCGTTACCTGGTGTCTGGCCCCCTCCAGGAAGTGCCGCCACTCCTCAAAAGCCCATTTAATGGCTAGAAGTTCGCGGTTGCCAATATCATAGTTACTCTCCGTGGGCGAAAACTTCCTAGAGAAGTAAGCACAGGGGCGGAGATGGGTGAGGGAGCTGGTACCCTGGGACAAGACGGCCCCCACTCCCACCTCGGAAGCGTCAACCTCCACAATAAATGGCTCCTCTTGGTTGGGCTGAATCAGCACGGGGGCCGAGATAAAGCACTTCTTGAGAGTCTCAAAGGCCTGGACGGCCTCAGGGGGCCAATGGAGGACATCAGCACCCTTGCGGGTAAGGTCCGTAAGAGGCTTAGCGACGATCGAGAAGTTGGCAATAAATCTCCTGTAATAGTTGGCGAACCCTAAAAAACACTGTAACGCCTTAAGGGAGGCAGGTTGGACCCATTCCGCCACAGCCTGAACCTTGGCAGGGTCCATGCGGAATTCATGAGGAGTGAGGATTTGCCCTAAAAATGGTATCTCCTGTACCCCAAAGACACATTTTTCAGTCTTAGCAAACAGATTATTCTCCCGAAGGACCTGGAGCACCTTCCTGACATGCTCCACGTGGGAGGACCAGTCCTTGGAAAACACCAGTATGTCATCAAGGTACACAACAAGAAAATTACCCAGGTACTCTCTCAGGATTTCATTAATAAAATTCTGGAAGACAGCAGGGGCATTACACAACCCAAAGGGCATGACCAGGTATTCGAAATGACCCTCGGGTGTGTTGAACGCAGTTTTCCACTCATCCCCCTCTTTGATGCGGATAAGGTTATATGCCCCCCGTAGATCGAACTTAGAAAACCATTGGGCTCCCTGAACCTGATTAAAAAGATCCGGAATCAAAGGAAGTGGGTACTGGTTCCTTACGGTGACCTTATTCAGGTTACGATAATCAATGCACGGCCTAAGACCACCATCCTTCTTCCCCACGAAGAAGAAGCCAGCACCTACAGGAGAAGTCGAGGGGCGAATGAAACCCTTGGCCAGGCATTCTTGGATATACACCCTCATAGCTTCACGTTCAGGACATGAAAGATTAAATATCCTACCCTTAGGAAGCTTGGCACCAGGCACCAAATCGATAGCGCAATCGTAATCTCTATGGGGGGGCAACACCTCGGAGGCCTCCTTAGAAAACACATCGGCGAAGTCCTGAACAAACTCAGGAAGCGTGTTTACCTCCTCCCGGGGAGAAATAGAGTTAACAGAAAGACATGACATAAGACATTCATTACCCCATTTGGTGAGATCCCCAGTATTCCAATCAAACGTGGGATTATGCAACTGCAACCAGGGAAGACCTAATACCAGATCAGACGATAATCCCTGCATCACCAGTACAGAGCACTGCTCCAAATGCATGGAGCAAACCAGGAGTTCAAAAACAGGAGTATGCTGAGTAAAATAACCATTAGCAAGGGGAGTTGAGTCGATTCCTACTACAGGGACAGGATAAGGTAAATCAATACAAGGCATCTTTAGAGACATAGCAAATTCCACAGACATGATATTAGCAGATGAGCCAGAATCCACGAAAGCACTGCCCGTGGCAGACCGGCCAGCAAACGAGACCTGAAAGGGAAGCAAAATTTTATTGCGTTTCACATTAACGGGAAATACCTGTGCGCCCAAGTGACCTCCCCGATGATCACTTAGGCGCGGAAGTTTTCCGGCTTCTTATTCTTGCGCCTGGGACAGGTGTTCAGTAGATGCTTGTCGTCCCCACAGTAGAAGCAGAGACCATTCATTCTGCGAAACTCCCTACGTTGTCGAGGGGACATGGAGGCCCCGAGTTGCATAGGTACCTCCGAGTCCTCCGTAGAGGGGCGAGGAGACGGGACCTCGGGGGGGATCGCAGAAAAGTCAGAGGGGAGCACACTCAAGCGTTCTAGCTGACGTTCCCTGAGACGTCGGTCAAGTCGTACTGCTAGGGCCATAACCTGGTCAAGGGAGTCAGACGAGGGGTAGCTAACCAGCAGATCCTTCAGGGCGTCAGATAATCCTAACCTAAACTGGCACCTTAGGGCCGGATCGTTCCACTGAGAAGCTACGCACCACTTCCTAAAATCAGAACAGTATTCCTCAACCGGTCTCCTACCCTGACGTAAGGTCACCAGCTGACTCTCGGCTAAAGCAGTCCTGTCAGTCTCGTCGTAAATGAGTCCGAGGGCAGAGAAAAAACGATCAACAGAGGAAAGTTCAGGGGCGTCAGGAGCCAAAGAGAAGGCCCACTCTTGGGGCCCTTCCTGGAGTCGGGATATGATGATACCCACCCGCTGGTTCTCGGAACCTGAGGAGTGGGGCTTTAGGCGGAAATACAGTCTGCAACTCTCCCGGAAGGAGAGAAACGTCTTACGGTCCCCTGAGAACCGGTCAGGTAACTTGAGGTCGGGTTCTAGAGGTGAGGTGAGGGGTACTACTAAAGCAGCGTCACCCTGATTGACCCTTTGGGCCAGGGCCTGGACCTGTAGGGAGAGGCCCTGCATCTGCTGGGTCAGGGTCTCAAGGGGGTCCATGATAGCGTCAGCGTAGGAGAAATGGTAGACTAGGTAAGGGCTTGTAATTATGTAATGGCAGGAAGGAGGTGAAGGGAAAGTGAGCCCTAATCTACCCACCGCCCTGTCCCTGCCTACTTGCAACGACCCGCCCTAGGCGACGAGGTACAACTGGGCGGCGGTCTCTACGCTGTCTAAGTGCACGGTAAAACAAACAGGGAACACGCAAGGGAAGGGGCAGTAGCCACGGAACGCCACGAGGAAACGGAGCGGCGAACGAACAGTCAGGACCAGGACGAAGTGAGTACACCCGAGCGGGCACGGAGACAGAAGCAAGCCAGGGGCAAAGCAAAGCAGGTCAAGCAGAACTGCAGCAAGGCAGAAGCACGGCAGAAGCAGGCTGGAGCAAGCAGCAGTGGGGCCAGGAATCCAAAAGAATTACAAGCACTGAGGGAGAGAACAGGGCAGGTAATAAAGGACAGGGGGCGGAGCTAACTCCGACAGACCAGGCCGCGATAGGCTCTCCCACTCCTGAGCCTGCCACCCTGGTTGGTGGGAGATGGTGTCAGTCGAACAGGTCTGACCTCAGGTGTGGATTGATTGGAGTATACCTAGATGAAGTACCTGGCAGATCCCTAACAGGTGTAGTGAGCACTTTGCCTCCAAAGGTGTTTTTTCATTAGTAATTTGTGGTATAATGTTTTCATTTTTTTCCTATAGTAAAAGACTTATTATAGGAAAAAAAAGCAGTGTTTGTTTTTATTAACTTGAAACTTTTATTTTTACACTTTTATTCAACATTTTAATAACATTTTTTTGTCCCACTAGGAGACTTGAAGGCCTGCAGCTCCGATCTTCACTCTAATACAGTGCACTACCCACTAGTAAGCTATCATACATGGCAGATCAGGAGGCCATTGTTAGGCCATAGTTAGGACGGTTGCCATTAGTAACAATCTGCATCCTCACGATCACATCGTGTCGATGCTGATCGCTACAAACCACTAAGATTCCGCGACTGCTTTTGATCGCAGTATCTTAGGGGTTAATGGCAGGGTTCATGGGCGAGCTCCATTCCCTACCATTATAGCCCGGTGTCAGCTGTAACATACAGCTGAGACCCGCGGCTGATGTCGCAGGCTCCGCTTCTGAGCCTGTGCCATCTTGTTACTGCGGCCGAATGCCTTTTATGCCCCGCTAGCAGACTTCCGTACTTATCAGACAGGAGGTCATTGTTAGGCCTCTGGTCTGCCGGAGCAGTCATCGGAATGCCGCGATTGCATTTCGGGGTTCCGATCTGCTTGTATACACCATAGATGCAGCACTCGCTTTTGAGCGCTGCATCTAAGGGGTTATCGTGGCTAGTTTCGGTCCTGGCCTTGAAGCAGTGATAGCATTAAGCTATCACTGCTTTAAAACTGTGTCTGCAGACGTGTGTGCAGACACAGTAGCCTGTTAACGCTATGAAATAATAGTCTGTCAATTTGCGTTAACAGGACAATGCCTGTGACATACTATTACGTCACATAGTGTTAAATGGGTTAGCAATTATTCTAACAACCACTGGGTTATTATACCTGGTTAGGCCTGTTGCACATGACCGTAATAGTTTTTACTGTCCGCATATACGGATCCGATGACTACAGATACATATCTGTAGCTATCCGCAATGAAGTCTACGGGCGAGTCCGTGACTCAATTGTGTGCAAGAATAAGACATGTTCTATATTTTGCGGATCATTTCTACATCCCGGATACACATCCATATATATACGGAAAGGTGTCTGTGGCCAATAGAAGTGAATGGGTCTGCAATTTCATCCATAATTACGGATGAAAATTACGGTCATGTGCATGGGGCCTTATTTCTATTGCATTTATGAGTTAACAACTGCAACTGATATGTAATTTAAGGCCCCATGCACATTAACTTATTTTTGCGGCCGCAATTCACCCGCAACTCTGTGAGTGAATTGTGGCCCCATTCATTTCTATGAGCCCATGCACACTACCATGGTTTCCATGGTCCATGCATTGCCCAGGAGCCTGGACCACAAAAAGATAGGACATGTCTTATTACGATCGTGTTTTGCGGTCCAGGCTCATAGAAATGAAAGCACACGGCCATGTGCATGGCCCGCGGGTGACACTCCTTGGCCATCCAAGCAAAAAATCACGGCCGTGCACACCACTACGGTCCTGTGCATGAGGCCTAAGACTGTGATACATTTACAATAATAAATGAATCAACTTGCATGGCAGATGGAGATCATGGTGAATAGTGGATTGCAACTATCATGAGGTACTCTCAAACTAACATAAACAGAAGTATCCATCGCCGCTCTGTTGCTATCCTGGGATGCACTGAGAGATCTCAATGTAAAGAAACTTCTCCCTGGTGGGCGGACAGCAGGAAATAAATTGGCTGATGACCAGTAACTGCAGTGGGCCTGACTTGATACATGGCCACTCTCTTACTGGCCGAAGCCAGCTAGTCCCCACCCTGAGGGGCTGTGCTTTACATATATGTAAAATCTGGCTCAGACCAGGAAATGCGTCCACTACCGTTTGATTAATTAGATACGACTATATCTCTCTGATCTAAACAATTAGTGAAACGCATAGGGGAGACTCGATCTACGATTTGAAATAAAGCTAGGGCGTTGAAGTAGGGGCACTCGGGACGCTCTTTTCAGGATGGTATCTTTGACTAGTATGCCACTCTAAATGGAAAGAAGTGGAGATCAGGAGCAATGTATACTACCACATCTACCACTGAATCTATGATCCTTACCGGGAGTGCCCAATGGAATAGTCTCCATAACGGATCGGAGTAGTCTGCTATTCTGAGTGCCTCAAATATCTTTTGCCATTTGCCTACTGATCAAACTATACCAAGGCTTGACTTAAACACATATGTGTTATTAGGAAATTTTGGATTGTACTGCACTTTCAATATGTTAAAATAAAAGTTACATTTTAATATAGTAAAAACGCCATTCTCAGTGACTATATGCTTCCTTAAGCATAGTGAGCCCCATGGCGGTCTATGAGTGCTATATTATGGCCCTGTAAAAGTCGAAGGTTATCTGGAAATGTAATAGGTTACATGGAAAAAGTTTTAAGTGTTTTCCTTAAAGGGGTTCTCAGGGCATTTTATATTGATGGTCTATCCTTAGGATAGATCATCAATATCAGATCGGTGGGGTCCGATTGCTAGAGCACCCCTGGTGATCAGCTGACTGAAGGGACTGCAGCGCTGAATGCCACAGCCTCTTTATAGCTTACCAGGCACAACACCACCAAGTAAATGGGACAGAGCTGCAATCCCGGGCACAGCCGCTGGCCTGGTAAACACCGAAGATTGTCGCCGTAGCCCCTTCAGTCAGCTGATTGGCGGGGGTGCTATGAGTCACTACTGATCTGATCTTGTTGAGCTATCCTAAGGACAGGCAATCAATATAAAATGCCCGGAGAACCCCTTTAATGATTCAGCTCCGATATTATTAGGTAAAAATGAACAAAGCAATCATTTTCATATAATGCATAAAGCTTCATATGAAAGATTAAAGAAACCTGTTCTTCTAGCACATTGCCAGACCATAAATATCTCTTTTATCATCTTTTGCCATCTCTGCTTTAGATGATCTAATTATTGATTATCGTATCAAGAACTGATTTGCGAGGTCAGTTACAAGTTATTAATGGCATCTTAAAATGGTTTACAATAAAAGGAGATATTATACAAACATCTGGTGAGAGGATAAAGTGCTAAACATTATCAGGTATCACCTAAATCATTGCAAATTACTTTTATATTTAGCATCTCATCTGCCTCTGTTTGATCTCATTGGGACTCCAAGGCCTTGAAAAACAATTAGCCATTTAATTTCTTTTAATTCAAAGCAGCTGCTGAGTATAAAAACCCAATAGGGACTGAGCTATGCTCGGTCCCTGATCTTGAATAAAAATTAGAGGTTCTATGCATTAAGTCAACTCTGCATTGATTTAGGGAAATGTATTAACTGTTGTTACTACTATTGTCCATATTGTGATATTGGAGCATTTAAACATAATAGGGAATATGTTCCAATTGTTTCTATGGCTTGATATACATGGGGTTCAGAAAACATATTACATAGAGTTTATATAGTGATGCTATTTATAGATATATCTTGCGATAAAACTTGATCCCGATGTGTTAATCTTAGAAATCGAGACTGCAGAAGGAATTTATTTGCAGTACATGCAGCTCTTCCATATAGGATAAACTTTTTATAAGTAAGATATGTAGGATATGTCCATAAAGAGCTATGGAGGGCAATGGATGTTTCCCATTCATATTATTTTACCAATATATTTCCCTAAATATTCACTCTGATATTTAACAGGGTTTTCTAGAATTAGTGCCTAGAATGTTAAAGCAGCACCTAAAGTGATAAAAATGTCTAATTTTTAGTCTGTTGAAATGTAAGATGTGTAATGTGTTGCACAACATAGTTTCCCCATACTTTATAGTTTCCTACAATGATTTAATTTGGATTTAGATTTCAGTAGAGTTGGTTATACCCACGTAAACCGTGGTATGACATCATCCCTGTTATATCTATGACAAACTAGAACTATTTACTGCAAATTAATTTTACTTGCTTATATTTTTTTTCCACAGTAGAAACGTTGAGCTAACATATGTCATCCTGTTGTAGAATGTGTGTTGAGAGCATATGTAATTCTACTCATTGCTATATAAAGTAGGTTTTTACTAGTTACCATTTGCCTAGTGGCCACATATTTTGGTCTAGGAGTGTGAAGAAAAGAGTTCTAGGGAATTTAATGGTCCATTGATAATATTTATTTGGATTTGGAAAGCTCCCGACGTACTTGCTTAACATGTCCATAAGACTCCACGGTTAGTCGGAGGCCAAAAGTGTATACTTTTAGCCTCCGTCTGGCCGGTATACATTAGTATACCGCAAAAAAAAAAAAAGAGTATGAAATAGTGCAGTAGACTACGCTATTTCATCCTGCAGAGTCCAGTAACAAAAGGTATACGATTTTTTAACATGGATGCCTATGGGTGACAGCTTCTTTTTAGCTTTTCATAATGTATCCGTTAAACGGATGCCATTATAGTCTACGCGTGACGGATGTGTTAAACTGATCCCTTGAGTGGCAATCGTCACCCATAAACTATAATGGTATCCGTTACATAGATACAATTATAGTCTATGGGTGACAAATGACACTGTTAGGAATCCGCCACAGCCAACTTTTAGCTCATACGTTGGGACCTTTTCCCTGGCATATACACAAAATGTAGGCCAAAAAACGAGATGTGAACATAGCATTTGTAAAATGTTTTTTTTTTTTTTGATCTGCAGATGGGTTTGTTAAGGCTGGGGCAAGACCTAGACTTTTTATCACTCACTACAAAAATGGCTGTAATATCGCTGTCCATAGAAATGCATTAAGTGGCTTGAAAATCCAGTAAAGCGATTTGCTAGCAATTTACTTTTCTAAATGCTACATGCAGGGATTTCTGAACCATTTTAAACAGTTGTAGCTACTTTTTTCTTCCATGGAGAAAATCTCTTGAAAATCGCTTGTTAATGATTTGGTTACTCGATAGAAAAAAGTCTTAGGCCAGGGCTAGACATATACTTGTTTTTTTGGTTAGCAAAAAAAAAATCGCTGTCCATAGGAATGCATTAGGCTAGGGTATTTATCTCACTACTTAAAAATCGCTACCCATAGGAGTACATTAAGTAGCTTCAAAATGTCTTCAAATCGCTCAAGACAAGTGTTTAGCTCTTAAATCCCAGGATGTAGCGGTAAGAAAAAAACCGCTAGCAAATCGATTGACTGGAGGGATTTTTAAGAGATTTTCAAGCTACTCAATACATTCCTATACACAGCAATATCACAGCTATTTGTTGTAGTGAGATAAGTAGACATAGCCTAATGCTTTCCTATGGACAACGATATATCGCTCACTACAAAAAAAGTCAAGGTCTAGTCCCAGCCTAAGCTGTCACTGAAAACAATGGTATCATATGGGAGCGAATTGTTTGGAGATTTGAGAAAGAAAATTATTTCATTGCACAAAAGAAGACAAGGTTATATGAAGATTAGCAAATCACTGCTATTAAGTTGGAACACAGTAGCAAAAGTAATACAGAAGTCCAAAAAGGATGACAAGCTCCCTGAAACGCCCAATTGTTTTGTTCAGAAAAGTGCTGGAGACTCGCCCAGATAGTGCCTCAGACCTGGCAAAAGCTTTGGCAAGCCAAATTGAAGTGACTGTTTCATCTTACACATAAAGACACATTCTGCATAAATATGTAATGCGTAGTTCATCGTTCATGCTGGGAGCCACTGCTAACGCCAAAGCACAAGAAAGCCATTTTAGATTTTGCCAAGACTCATATTATTAAAGATAAAGAATTTTATAAATACGTACTCTTTTGGCTCTTTAGGCTGGCAGCCTAAATATATGGCGTCGGAAGACCGAGGAGTATGGTGGGAAGAGCATGGTCCCCACAGAAAAGTGCAGCAGTGGTAAAGTTCTAATATAGGGATATTTGAGTGCTAACAGTTTCGGGGAATTATACTTCATTGATGGTATCATGAATTCCCAGATGTACTGCAAAATCTTGTAAAAGGGGATGATACCCTCTCTACACACTCAAGCACTTTTTCCACATGACATTGACTCCAAACACTCTTCCAAGGCCACTGCTGCATTCTCTACGAAGAACAAGGTGAAAGTGCTGCAGTGGCCAAGTATGTCACATGGCCTTAACTCTATTGAGCCCCTGTGGCACTCCCCATCAAGCGTGAAGGCACTTACGGAGGTCGTCAATCAGGAGTAGAACAGGATAGATGTGACAATATGTCTTGAACTTGTACACTCCATGCCAAGAAGGGTCAGCGCAGTACTAAAAGTAACGTAGTACTAGTATGTGACTAATTTGTAGCATTTAATCAAGGGTGTACTCATTTTTGCCACCCTAAATTAGGGGCATGATGCGTAATTTCTTTATATTACAGGTATTACTGACAATCTGTCTTAATGTTATTAAGTATGTGTTTTATTGTTTGCACTTTTGTCATCCTAATTGTAACAGTAATCATTTAGAATTAGAAATATATCTTTATGTTCAGAGGGGGTGTACTCATTTATGCAGTGTACTGTATATGAAAGAGGACAACACAAAAATTATGAAATACCAAGAAAATGCAGACATTTCAGTACCTGATATTTTGTAGTAGTCTCTAACTCCGTAAAAAAAATATTTTTCACGTCAAATTTGACGGAATCTATGACAGAGGCTTCAAATAGAGCCTCCAACGCAGGTGTGAACATAGCCTAACTGCTCCGAAATAGCTTGATGTTTTGCTGTCTTTCTGCATTTACTTTTCCAGGAATTAATTGGTTAAGCCCATTTTGCTTTAGCTTTTAGCAACAATAAAATAATATAGCCATGGCCTTTTCAGAGACATATAAAAGGAGAGAAAAAATAAATGCATTAACTGGTTTTCTATGCATTGATTTTCCTAAAGAGTCAGCGTGTGGTTAGATCCTCACAAGCGCTTGATGGTATTTCCAACCAAGGTAATAACATTGCTGTAGTTCTGCATCGGGATACATCCGTAGAGGAGTTGGTAAGATGTGAAATGTCACATCTCAGCCTCATATCTTCCATTCTGCTTTGTTTCTGGGTGACATTTTAATGGTAAATGTTTTATGCTGATGGCAATCTGACACCTCTGTAAAACAAGGACAAAGATTGTTGAGATTACCGTTGAGATAGTGAATTATTATAATCAGCCTGTTGTGCTACAAGGTGAAGTCATAGACACAAGAGAATTAATAACAGTAAGGGGATTAATGCACCATATCTGTATTTAAATGGATCTAGGGTAGCGTCTCACGCTTTAGAAATAAGAATAGCCCAGTGTAGAAAAGAAAAATGGAGCGTCCTAAATAAACAGTCAACGTTCCACAATTGTGTGTTCATCATTTCAGCCTCTTCTTCCTTAGAAATAGCTATTAAAAGGACACAGTACCCTGAAACCTTAACATCTATTACTTGCTATCACTGAGAATTATCTATGCTTATGGTATTTGATATAGACATAATTCTGCAATATCTGCTCCGCACAATGTTTCTGTTTACCTTGAAGGAGAAGATGATACATAACAAATATAAAATAGAATCAACACATTTTAATGTGACACCATATGTTATGACTGTAAGCATTATGTGCCGGGTGCTTTGTTATACTTATATACAATGGACTAGGTTGGTGCTATATTTAGAACATTTTAATAATGGTGTGAATGAATGCCATTTTTATAGGGATATATATATATATATGTATATATATATATATATATATATATATATATATATACAGACATATATATATATATATATATATAGTTGTTTTTTTTATTAAAGTGAAACACTAATGCCTGAGGCCATAAGTGAACAGGGAGGTATAGTACAAACGAAAATTTCCAGGGGATAAAATTTGAATTATTTCTATCTAGATAATGTAAAAATGCATTGAGGTGTTCAGTGGAGATGGTAAGATTTCAGATGTATCAGATCTTATAGACAACACACTAAATGTGTGCTTACCCAATAATTATTGAAATTGATAAAATTCAGCATGGATATGTTTAAATAGTGATACATTCATACTCAAATGGCATACCCTCAAATCCCAATGGTCAGGGACTGATGTGAGTGATGACAACGTCTGTACAGCCTTGCGGAACATGATTGCACTACATAAGCAACAGTACATAAATAAATAAAAGACAAGAGGTGCACGGTTTGTTATAGGTGGTATGTGCCCACTCTAGTTAGCTCGATACAGGCTAAAGTGACACCTAATGTGAAGAAATGTGGCTGGAAAGAGGAACAAAATATATTTATCAGATACAACACGACTACCAGAAGGGAAGGGTAAAGTCAGGAGAAATATGTATTGTGGATTTGTAAAACGAAATACGGGCAGCAGTCTATACATTGTGGCTATGCATGTGTGTATTTATATGTGTTCAGGTATGTATGTCTGGGTATAACACTAGCATGGGTTTGTGAATCTATGTCCTTACAAATGTATGTGCTTGTCTTTTATATGTGTGCGTATGTAAGTTTGTGAGTATATGTATGTGTATGTCGGTTATGTGTATATGTATGATTTGTGTATTCGGATGTGTGCATTCTCAACAACCTTATTGAGAAGTACAGATATGGATTTCTGTGGTATGGAGGACTTAACCTGCGGATAGAGGGTGTCATGTTTGTGAGTCAGGTTGATCGAGCAAAGGCTGCAGCAGAAAGCTTAAACTGTGGCTTATAAATAAGTGCTCCACAAAATAGAGCTTTATTTTATCAATACATTAAAATACCACTACTAACTAATACAAATTGTAGTAATTCATGTTTTATAATATAATAATACAATAAATACTCTATAATGTAATAATATTCTATATGCATGTTGAATTTATAATAAATACCTGGGGACAAGGGCATTTACATGTCTAACATTGAATGTAAAAATAAAGTGAAACAGTGACATAATAGAATGGTCACTGTTTCCCTTTATTTTTACATTTTACTCCTCAATTCCTACATCACAGGCAATTTTCCTGGTTAGACGTCATTGAGAACCTTTTGGCCTCTTTGCTGACCAAGCAGGTCCTTGATTCTTGGAATACACAACAGGCACAACATGGTTTATTCTGAAGGGACATTATGGGATTTCCAATGTAGTTAATCAAATTCACTGGTTTGAGTTTGATATCCTACTTCTTTTTCGTCTTGATAACCCACAGCTAAAAATACTACTACTGCTGAAAGAATGGAAAAACACCATTCTTTGTCATCAAAAGCAGCGTAATTTTCTTTATGACATATTCCCTCTGGGATTTGCATCCATTTTGGGAGCCGCTGAGAATGTACCCATGTCCTTTGTAGAGTCCTTGGAAAGAATAAATCATGTGCTAGTTCTTTGTATTGACCACACATATACATATACATGT
The DNA here is from genome assembly GCF_050947455.1 of Rhinoderma darwinii. Taxonomy (NCBI): domain Eukaryota; kingdom Metazoa; phylum Chordata; class Amphibia; order Anura; family Rhinodermatidae; genus Rhinoderma; species Rhinoderma darwinii. The sequence goes on from NC_134688.1 coordinate 362,112,756, forward strand.
TAATAAGATCACCTCTAAGACATTTTTTTCCAAGCTCAACAAGCCCAATTTTTCCAGCTTCTCATTGTAAGAGTGTCCTCCCATCTCATTTAATAATCTGGTTGCCTGCCTTTGAACCCTCTCTAGCTCCCTTATAAACTTTTTGCAGTGTGGAGTCCTTACAAGGGATTTATAAAAACAGTTTCATTAGAGCTTCATAAAAAGTTCTCAACAGCCATGTCCCTGTTGTTGACACGTCCAAGACTTACATTTGTTTATATATATATAAAACCATGAATGTGTCCTCATCAGAATGAAACTGGGTATAACTGAGTATAAACTGGGTATCAGGGGCGTAGCTAAAGGCTCATGGGCCCCGATGCAAAAATTCTTACTGGGCCCCCCCCCCCCGCAAACTTCTCATGGTCTCCTAAGTGACCCAACAATGCAGCACTAGCAGCCGGGGGCGTCACTAAGGCTGGGTTCACACACACTATTTACGGACGTAATTCGGGCGTTTTAGCATTGAATTACGTCCGAAAATGCGGCTCAAAAGCGTCGGCAAACATCTGCCCATTCATTTGAATGGGTCTTACGATGTTCTGTGCCGACGGTCATTTTTTTTTACGCGCCGCTGTCAAAAGGCGGCGCGTAAAAAAGACGCCTGCGTCAAAGAAGTGCCTGTCACTTCTTCAGACGTAAATGGAGCCGTTTTCCATGGACTCCATAGAAAAACAGCTCCAATTACGTGCGTAATGGACGCAGCGAAAGACGCCTGCACATGCCATTACGGCTGAAATTACGGTGCTGTTTTCTCCTGAAAACAGCACCGTAATTTCAGCCGTTACAGATGCTGCCGTGTGAACATACCCTCAGGGCTTAAAATGTCAGGGAAATAGCCCCAATACATATGTGTCCGCCCAAAAAAAAATGTGTGTATAGGAGACAGCATAGCATATCTATAGCACTACGACCCTATAAACTATGGATAGGATTAGATACAGTGGCTCAGCAGACAGTATCACACATGATAGGATTAGATACAGTGGCTCAGAAGGCAGTATCACACATGATAGGATTAGATACAGTGGCCCAGCAGACAGTATCCCACATGATAGGATTAGATACAGTAGCTCAGCAGACAGTACCACACATGATAGGATTAGATACAGTGGCTCAGCAGACTGTACCACACATGATAGGATTAGATACAGTGGCTCAGCAGACAGTACCACACATGATAGGATTAGATAAAGTGCCTCAGAAGGCAGTATCACACATGATAGGATTAGATACAGTGCCTCAGCAGACAGTATCACACATGATCGGATTAGATATAGGGCCCAGCAGACAGTATCACACAAGATACGATTAGATACAGGGCCCAGCAGACAGTATCACACATGATAGGATTAGATACAGTAGCTCAGAAGACAGTATCACACATGATAGGATTAGATACAGTGGCTCAGCAGACAGTATCACACATGATTGGATTAGATACACAGCTCAGCAGACAGTATCACACATGATTGGATTAGATACAGGGCCCAGCTCGCTGACATTGCGTCTCCAGCGCTGGACCCAGGATAGGTAAGAATAATAATTTTGCTTCTTTATGTGTTACTGATTATTTTTGTGTGTTTGTGTTTTTTTTACAGGTTCGGTTGTTGGACTTCGGATTCGAGGACTTCAATGACGGCGTTTTTTTTATTCTCAATAAAATGGTTAATGGGGGTTGTGTTTTTTTATTACAATAAAATATTTTTTCTATGTGCTTGTATCTTTTTAAACTTTATTATCACCGCCTTAGTAATGGCCGCTGGCTGATTGACAACCTCCATTACTAAGGCGAGGCTTAATGTTAGCCGGTGCAGAGGCTACACTAACCCCCATTATTACCCCGATACCCACCGCCACCAGGAGTACTGGTACGAACCAGTACCTGACCATCTGTAGTGACGGGCAGGCACCGGGGTGGCCGCAGGCTGGTAGTATTAGGCTGGGGAAGTCCAAAAACAGTGGCCCTTCCCACCCTTGTAATGCTGCCTGCTGCTGCTGTGTTGTATCTGGCTGGTTATGAAAATTGGGGGGGACCCCACATCGTTCTTTCCAATTATTTTTTATTTTTATTTTTTTTAAATGACGTGGGGTCCCCCCCATTTTTCATAACCAGCCAGATACAATAAAGCAGCAGCAGCAGCCTAGCATTGGCAGGGTGGGAAGGGTCACTGTATCTGGCCTTTCCCCTCCTGATAATACCAGCCTGCGGCCACCCCAGTGGCCGACCATCACTACAGATGGTCGGGTACTGGTTCGTACCCGGCTCTTCCCAGCACCCCTGGTGGCGGTGGGTACCGGGGTAATAAAGTGGGTTAGTGTTAGCCTCTGCACCGGCTAACACTAAGCCCCGCCTTAGCAATGGATGCTGTCAATCAGCCGGCGGCCATTACTAAGGCGGTAGTAATATAGTTTAAAAAAAAACACAAAGACATAGAAAAAATATTTTATTGAAATAAAAAAAAAAAAACCCACAGCCCTCATTAACCATTTTATTGATAATAAAAAAAAGCCATCATCGAAGTAGTCCTGGAATCCGACGTAGTCCAACGACCGAACCTGTAAGAAAACACACAAAAAATGATTAGTAACACGTGTGTTAGGCTTAGATACAGGCCCCATGTGTGATACTGTCTGTGGGACCCTCTATCTAAGCCTACCACAGCGTAGGCTTAGATACAAGGTCCAGCAGACAGTAATCTTATACAGTATAAGATTACTGTGTGCTGGGGCCCTGTATCTAAGCCTACCATGTGATTGGCTTAGATACAGGGCCCAGCAGACAGGATCACGCATGGGCCATGTATCTAAGCCTACCATGTGATTGGCTTAGATACAGGGCCCAGCAGACAGGATCACGCATGGGCCATGTATCTAAGCCTACCATGTGATTGGCTTAGATACAGGGCCCAGCAGACAGGATCACACAATCTGTGATCCTGTCTCATGGGCCCCCTAAACCTCCTACATCGTAGGCTTAGGGGTTGTCCAGTCCCTAAACATTGATGGCCTATCCTCAGGATAGGCGATCAATAGCTGATGTGTCTCTCGGGACCCGCAAATCAGCTGTTTTGAAGGGGCCGCAGCACTCGTACGAGAGCTGCTTCCCCTTCATTTCACTACTCGCTCACACTGTGAATCACAGACACGGATTCACAGTGTGACCGGAATGAAGTGACAGGAATGAAGGGGAGCAGCTCTCGTACGAGTGCTGCGGCCCCTTCAAAACAGCTGATTGGCGGGTCCCGGGAGTCGGACCCTGCCAGTCAGGGCTAATCTTACCTTCCTCTTTGGCCGCGGCGGGAGTTCTGTCGTCTCGATGCTGTGCGCGGCGCATAGCGCTGTGACGTCATGCGCTGCGCACAGCGCTTGATGTCAGGACCTCCGCTGCGATCCGGAACCAGGAAGGTAAGTAAAGTATGTTACTATAGTAACAGGGGCCCGCGGCCCGAGTTACTATAGTAACTTTTTATTGATGTGGTGCGGGGGGCCGTGGGCCCCCTGGCTTCGGGGCCCGGTCGCAATTGCGACCGCTGCGACCCCTATAGATACGCCAGTGCTGGGTATAACTGAGTATAAACTGGGTATAACTGAGTGTAAACTGGGTATAACTGAGTGTAAACTGGGTATAACTGAGTATAAACTGAGTATAACTGAGTGTAAACTGGGTATAACTGAGTGTAAACTGGGTATAACTGAGTGTAAACTGGGTATAACTGAGTGTAAACTGGGTATAACTGAGTATAAACTGGGTATAACTGAGTATAAACTGGGTATAATTGAGTATAAACTGAGTATAACTGAGTATAAACTGGGTATAACTGAGTGTAAACTGGGTATAACTGAGTGTAAACTGGGTATGACTGAGTGTAAACTTGGTATAACTGAGTGTAACCTGGGTATAACGTCTGCAGCAATGATTACCTCATGTACACCATTCACCTTTCACATTTTTAAAAAAGAATTGTGCTGTAAAATGACATACTGTATAGACTCTGGTTGCGTTTGTATGTGTTATTTCCTACAAAAAAATAAATAAAACAATGTTATTGCCCCTGAGTGGCCCCTTAACCTTTGGGCCCCATAGCTTATGCTATGGCTGTAGTTATACCCATCTATATATACATTTATATTTATAAGGGTTCATGCTAACTCAACACGTGGAAACTCAAAGAATTGATAACAAACTTCCATATCCTACATTTCCTGATTTCACATTCATGTTAGAACAAGACTCGGATTTTTGTATCTGATGTCCTATTCTTCTTAATTGACTAAAAATGTTTTATTGACCGGTTTTGTGCCCCTTTAGCTCTCTATTTTTTCATCTTCAGATCAGAGAATTTACTTGAGTTTACATAGGGCCAAGGAGATTATGATATCATGAAGTGAGGTCACAATGGACTGCAGTACTTGAGCAGATGATCCACATATATGACCACATATGTGATATAATAAGCAGATGATCCACATACATGATCACACGTGATATAATAAACAGATGATCCACATACATGACCACAGATGTGATATAATGAGCAGATAATCCACATACATGACTACATATGTGATATAATGAGCAGATAATTCACATACATGACCACAGATGTGATATAATGAGCAGATAGTCCACATACATGACCACATATGTGAAATAATAAGCAGATGATCCACATACATGACCACAGATGTGATATAATAACCAGATGATCCACATACATGACCACATATGTGATATAATGCGCAGATAATCTACATACACGACCCAGGGGCATAGCTGGGGGGGGCAGGCGGGGCATGTGCCCCGGGCGCAACTTAGAGGGGGGCGCCAGCGCCACCTCCTCCTGCACTATAATTGTACCTTTGTCTATAGGACACAGGTACAATTAGAAGCATGAATGGCCGGGTACGTTCCGTGCCCGTCCATTCAGCTCTTTTGTACGAGTCGCGCTTCCGTCGCTGAAAGGCGCTGAATGACAGGCAAAGTCATCCTGCCCAGCCAATCACCTTTCATAGATGCTTCGTTCAACTCCCAGGAGACCTGCGCAGAAGAAAGCAGGTCTCCATTGCTGCAGGCCGGCGTGGGAACGGGATTAAGGTGAGTTTGAATCATTTTTTTTATTTTATTGTTATAAAAAGGTGTGTGGCTGTATCTACAGGGGGGCTTTATATACAAGGGGGACTTTATTTACACGGGGGGGGGGCTTTATCTACAAGGGGGACTTTATGTACACGGGGGTGGGGGGGGGGCTTTATCTACAAGGGGAACTTTATCTACGGGGGGGACTTTATCTACGGGGGGGGCTTTATCTACACGGGGGGGGGGCTTTATCTACAAGGGGGACTTTATCTACGGGGGGACTTTATCTGATGGGGGACTTTATCTATGGAGGGGGCTTTATCTACATGGGGTGTGCTTTATCTATGGGGAGGGTGTCTATCTACAATGGGGGCCTATATACTGGGGTGGGCTATCTATGGAGCACCATATTCAGGGGTGGGCTATATCTACAGGGGGCTATATACAGGGGTGGGCGATCTATGGAGCACTATATACAGGGGTGGGCTATATCTACAGAGGGGCTATATACAGGGGTGGGCGATCTATGGAGCACTATATACAGGGGTGGGCTATATCTACAGGGGGGCTATCTGTGGAGCACTATATACAGGGGTGGACTATATGTGGACCACTATATACAGGGGTGGGATATATCTACAGGGGGGCTATATACAGGGGTGGGCTATCTGTGGAGCACTATATAGAGGGGTGGACTATATGTGGAGCACTATATACAGGGGTGGGCTATATCTACAGGGGGCTATATACAGGGGTGGGCTTTCTGTGGAGCACTATAGGGGGAGCTATTTGTGGGATACTATATACAGGGGTGGGCTATATCTACAGGGGGACTATATACAGGGGTGGGCTATATCTACAGGGGGGCTATATACAGGGGTGGGCTATCTGTGGAGCACTATATACAGGGGTGGACTATATGTGGAGCACTATATGCAGGGGTGGGCTATATCTACAGGGGGACTATATACAGGGGTGGGCTATATCTACAGGGGGGCTATATACAGGGGTGGTTGATCTATGGAGCACTATATACAGGGGTGGGCTATATCTACAGGGGGGCAATATACAGGGGTGGGCTACCTATGGAGCACTATATACAGGGGTGGGCTATATCTACAGGAGGGCTATATACAGGGGTGGACTATATGTGGAACACTATATACAGGGGTGGACTATATGTGGAGCACTATATACAGGGGTGGGCTATATTTACAGGGGGGCTATATACAGGGGTGAGCTATCTGTGGAGCACTATATACAGGGGTGGGCTATATCTACAGGGGGCTATATACAGGGGTGGTCTATCTGTGGAGCACTATATACAGGGGTGGGCTATCTCTACAGGGGGCTATATACAGGGTTGGGCTATACGTGAAGCACTATATACAGGGCTGGGCTATATCTACAGGGGGGCTATATACAGGGGTGGGCTATCTGTAGAGCACTATAGGGGAGCTAATTGTGGGACACTATATACAAGGGTGGGCTTTATGGGGGCACTATCTACAGGGGGCTCTATGGGGGCACTATCTACAGGGGACTCTATGGCAGACAGTATCTACAGGGGGCACAGTGTGTGTGTGTGTGTGTGTGTGTGTGTGTGTGTGTGTGGGACACGGTGTATGGTGCTATTATAATTAGAGGTGCAGTGTACGGTGCTATTATATTTAGGGGCGTTGTGTGTGTTATACTGATAACTTTATCTTTATTTATAGGTGTAGAAATGTTTGAAAAGTGAGAAGCTGAAGACATCTGAGCGGAAAATGCAGAAATGGGCTGTGAAATCATCATAGAGGTCTGGACCGGATGCAGAAAAAGAACTAGAATCTGAGATGTCACCGGTGAGTCACTTAATGTAAATGTTCATTCTGCCTCTCATCAGTACTGTAGTCACTGTATGATCTGCAGCGAGATAAGATTATGATATGATTTATTTTTTGTGAAACAGCATCTCCCAGCATATCCTTACCATTGTTCGGGCAATGCTGGGAGCTGTAGTTTTACGCCATACAAACCTGTACAGCAGGGGTTGCACTAAATTGAGCTGTATTTGTGCTGGTGCTGTATATATGTATTGAGCTTGGTTCTAGGGCTGTATTTATGTACTGAGCACTATTCTGGTGTTGTGTATTGAACTATATTGCTTGTAAAATGTACAAATGTTTTTATGCTCGAGTTACATAAAAAGATATGTGGAAAAGAAATGACACGTTTATTGGTAGAGAAAACAAACACGGCGAGGGGGTAGGAGATGTCGGGAAAGAGGTTGTGGGGGCGCCAAACTGAATCTTTGCCCCGGGTGCTGAAGAACCTAGCTACGGCTCTGCATGACCACAGATGTGATATAATAAGCAGATGATCAATATCCATGATCACACATATGATATAATTTGATCACGTGCAGGAGGCCTCCCTTATTGCAAGTACTTATAGTATAACAGTGCATTTTGCTTAGCATTGTTGTCTTGCAGTGCAGGGAAAATAAAAGAGAACCCTGACAAGGTATATGTAAAATATGAGGATTACCATATACAGCATATTGCTGACAAGTTGATAGCAATTGATATTCCAAATCTGCACCAATATTTCGCTGAAAGCATAAACTCCCTCTGCTCCAGCGGTTCAACATTGCAAAAGGAACAATGAGCCTCTTGTATGAAAACCAGAGAAGACAAAAAGTGAAACAGTTGTCAGTGGCAACCAATCAGATTTGATATTTTAACCTCATTTTTCTGACGTAGGTTAGAAAATGAAAAAGTAATCTGATCGGTTGCTATAGTCAATTGCATGGATTCAAGTCATAATACATGTCCACATCCTATTCAAGTCAGTTGTGGACACTGGTGTAGATAGAAACTTGCATGCCCTCAATATCCCTATGAAATGTCTATGGGGTGATGGTTTTCACAGGAATCCAGAAATGACATGCCACAGACAATGGACCTTAAACCTCCATATAATTAATTGTAGCAGTAGTGTATACTCATAAAAGGAGGTGTGTGTATGTGTGTGTGTGTGTGTAGGTGGGGGAGGGGGTGGAAAGGATAAGAGGACATCACAGAATGTGCCTATAATTTATAGAAAATCCAGTTATTCTATCTATATTTCACTTCCAAGTTAAAACAAGTCTGCAATTTTGGTATCTGATATCATATTCTTATTAACCGAGAGAATTAGCCCCATTAGACTCTATCCTGGAAATCTCCTGCTCATTTTATATGGGTTTTCCCCATGAAAAACATTTATATCAAAACGATAGGATTAGTCCAGAAATATCTAATTACAGCAGTTGGACACCCAACTATCCTGAGAATGGGGTGTACTGCTCCTCAATTCTGGCAGAAAGGTGGGTGCAAGTTTGCGATCATTCTTCATTACAGTTTATGGGATATACAGAAACAACTGAGTGTGCTTTAATCTATTTCTGTATCTCCCATAGACATTAATACCGGCTGAAAGTGACTTCCTAGCCACTCCTCCACCGGAAAAAAAGGGAACCAGGCATCTTCGTTTTCAGGATCAGTTGAGGTTTCAATGGTCGAACAAATTAATATGCCATGAATGTCTTTCTTGGGTTAAACCTTAATTTGGCTGATCTGAAGCTGATACTATCAAGCTCTCCCAGCTGATGATACAGGTAAGAGTATTTATGGGGCATCTTTGGCAGAGACAATTTAAGGGTTTCCCTGTTTAGCACATTTGGAGACATCTGTGGCAGATATACTAGAGAATGTCTATGGCTGACACAACCTGTGACTTCTGTAGTAGGCAAAAGTGGGGGGGTATCTGTAACAGGCACAGTTGGGGTCATATGTCAAGAGAAAAAAATATTTTTAAAGCAGGGTTTCAAAGCATGTCGGTGTCCATGGTGGAGACTGCAAAATGCCACTCCAACCCCCAATTTTACAGATGGTATGCCTGTATGAGATGGTGAAGGGGTTAATGGAAGTGGGAAAGAAGAGTGAAATCCCCCTATAATTGAGTTTTGTTTGCTCTAAATAGGCGCAAAATTCTTTATAGGGTTTAGATCCTTTTTTTTTAATTATTATTATTATTATTATTATTATTATTATTATTATTATTATTATTATTATTATTATACTGAGCTTAAAATACCCTGCTTCCCTCAACAAAGTCATAGAGATGTATACATCTTCCATTGACCTCTATAATAAATCTATATGCAGGAAATTATCTCTAGAAAAATAATTTTATAATTTAACTCCACTTCTCATTAATCTTTTAGAAGGGGTTTCCAGATTCTAGGTCCCCTGTCTGTATACTCAGGACAATGGAGCAGTAACTGTTTAAATGTATTATTTCCCATTAAGATCATCACTTCCCTTAGATCAGATCTTGCTATAAGCTATAGCCTATAACCACTGTGCAAAAATCAATGTACGGCCTACAGAAGGAGCTGTGCTGGTTATACACATCAAATTATTCTAAATTATGTAAATGATAGAGCCTTCTTCTCCACATGCAGATCAATGTATTTATAACGTTAGGTTTAAGTTAATTTACAAACAAAATAAGTAAAACCGCAATTTCCAGAATGAGATCCTGTGTATATATATATATATATATATATATATATATATATATATATATATATATATATCTTTCTGTCTATCTAGATATATATAAAGAGACATACTTGCTGTGCGCAGTCCTGGCAGATGGACAACTAAGCAAAAAATTAAAACAAATGGGATAAAAACAAGATACAGCTGTTCTAAAATAGCCATCTTGCTGAAACGCATTAGCTGTCTACATTTCCTTAGCATGTAATGGCCAATATATTAATTTATAATTAGTGTAATACTGTATGGCTTAGCAAATAGCAGTGTGCACTTCAAATAATGAATCAGCAGAGGAGCAGACATTAATAGCTGGCAGAGTTACCGCCTCCAGTAATTGGCTAGCCTGAAATATGTTGGTATACCACCATGAAAACCTTATCTTCTTTGATGTTCTTTTTGCTTTCTCAATTAGGAAATTTAAATAAGAATCCCATTCATCTATAAAAAAAAAAAAAACATTTTTTTTTCACAATCTAAATAGAACATAAAACTAGTTATAGAAACACTACAATGACACTCTGGTGGTCCAGTTACCATGACAGAATTCAGAAACCCCCACAGCCTAACGCACACTACCGTATTATGGCTCTGTACAACCCGCATAGTGATGTAATATTTCACCCAAAGAAGTCTATGATTACAGATTGCATACGATTGGACTGGTTGTAGGCAACCAAGACAATGTTTTATATGTAAAATCTCCAATCCAACAATTCTCTACAGGATATGAGGATGGCTTCTTGTAAGACTGGTCTACTTCAAGGATCGGTACCCTTCATGTAGCATGCCTAACATGTTTCGGATTGTTCCAGCCTTGGTGTTAAGGCCAAGTTGCGGTTTTCTTTGGCGCTAAACACTATGCACATTTAACTACTCATTTCATTGAATTGCCTGTATTGCCTTTTTTAGCCTCTAAATTCCTGAGTGTAAGCCAAGGAGGTTTTACTAACATTCTGTGTCAACCTTAGGCCGGATTTACACGAGTGTGTGTCATCACCATATGATGCGTGGCTGCGTGATTTTTGTGCAGCTGCCATCATTATGACACTCTGTATGTTTGTAAACAGAAAAGCACGTGGTGCTTTTCTGTTTTCAATCATAGTTTTGACTGCTGTTGCGCGAATTACGCGCGTCACACGGAAGTGATTCCGTGAGGTGCGCGTAATTTTCACGCACCCATTGACTTTAATGGGAGCATGAGGCGCGAACAACGCACAAATATAGGACATGTCGTGCGTTTCACAAAGCGGACACACGCTGCGTGAAAATCACGGACTGTCTGCACGGCCCCATAGACTAACATAGGTCCGTGCAAGGCGCGTGAAAATCACGCGCGTGGCCGGATGTATTATACGTTCGTGTAAATAAGTCCTTAGTCTCAGTATGTAACTTCTGATGCATTCAAAGTTTCCAAAATTTAAAATGTTTTATATTTTTGCATCAACGCAGCTGTATGAGTTTTTTTTGTGGGACAAGTTGTGCTATTCATATATATAATATAGTGAATATATAATTTAACATTCATGAATTTAAATTTTGGGGGACAATCTTGATTATTTAAACGAGTATAAATATATTTCTAGTAAATATATATATATATTTTTATAGTTTCTGTTAATTCAAATTTATTTATTTAAAATTTTTTGGTTTAAACTTTATTTTGTTTTATACTTCATTTTATATTTTTTGGGGTTTTAACTTTACACTTGATTTTTTACTTCCAATATAATGCCATACCGATGTTACACCGCTGGTATGCCCTTTGTCTGCCCAATTCTGTCTCCAAAGTGATGACAGGTTTCATTGCAAGGTTTATAGCTAAAGATTTCTCTGATTCCAGCAGTTTCAGTGGGATAAGGGCTGTGTATTAGGGTATGTTCACACGCAAACTCAAAAACTTCTGAAAATGTGGAGCTGTTTTCAAGGGAAAACAGCTCCTGATTTTCAGAAATTTTTTAAATCACTCGCGATTTTCGCTGCCTTTTTTCATGGCCGCTTTTGGAGCTGTTTTTCTATGGAGTCAATGAAAAACGGCTCCAAAAACGTCCCGAAAAGTGACATGCACTTCTTTTTCGCAGGCGTTTTTTTACGCGGCTGTTTTTCAAAACGGCCACATAAAAAAAACGGACCGTCTGCTTCGGGTGTTTACGGCCCAAAAAACTTCAGAAAATAGCCCGTGTGAACATACCCTTAGGTCATTTTCAGATGTGGAGGAATTTTTCCGCTGCAAATGTTGGTGCAGATTTGGGGCAATTACGCAACGAATCTGCACCAACATTTGCATATTTGACAGGTAATTCAGATGTTGCAGAAATCACAGCGGACTTGCCACAGGTTTCAGTTTTTGCATTGCAAAGGCTGAAATCCGCAGTGAAATTCCGCTTCTTCTCCACAACGTCATGAGCATGCTGCGGAGGAAAAATTCTGCACCGCAGCCTATGGTCCACAACAGTTATTTTCTGCAACCTCTGAACTAACTTTCCTAAAAGTGTATAGAAAGAAATAAAAAAAACGGCTGCTGCAGAATTCCACTGCGGACTGTCCACAGCGGAAATCAACAGCAATTCCGCCACGTCTGAATGTGCCCTTATAGTCGTGCTCCTGCTGTTGATTCCGTGGGCACAGTGGAAAAATCAAACAGGTTTTCTGATATTGTCGTACTAAAGCTTCATTGAATAAAAGACAGTTATGCAACTCTAATATAGTTTTATTACAGGGCCTCATTATTGTAAAAAATCTCTGTTTGCTGTGAATGAATGGAATTAACCTTGTGTACATTGACAATCACAGCTGAGGTTTTGGTACAGTTGTATCCAGTCAAGACAATCTTCTGTGGGTTAAGCCGCCTAGGACTCAATTTTACTCATTTGACGGATATAGAGAAATTCTAGTATAAAGGCGGGAGGGAGAGTTGTGCTGCTGGTGATATGTCTGGGGAATCCACACAGATTCAAGGCTCAAAATCTTATGGCAGATTCCAGTCTGCAACTTTTTCAGTCCATGATTGAAAATTTAAAAAGTGATTTCATTGTTTGCCATGGGAAACACCAACACTTTTTTTTGGAACAGTTTTTATGCATGAGGCCCAGAATTTCTAAGCAATATAATTGTCAGATTTTCATAAATTAATTTGCTCAAACTTGTAAGTGAATCAATGTTTTGGAACTATATATTTTATTAAACGGAACATATCATCTATTATTTTTTTTGTACTAATAAAACTAGCTACTGAACCACATTTTTTAATTCTATTTTGTATACATGACTATGGGGGCAGCCATCTTGCCTGAGCAACTGTTAACAGCATTTAGGAATCTGCTTTACAGCAGCCACATGGACCAATAACGTATATTTATTTTAATCCGTTGCAGCAAAAGGCCTCATGCACATAGCTGTATTACTACTCTTTACAAGCCCCGAGTTGTATGGAAGTCTACAGGGCAATCTTATACTTTCATTAGATTTTTCTCTCAGATTCATATGGAATTGAATTGTGACATGCTCCATCCGTTAGGGTATTGCTTTTAGGGAGAAAAAAAATCCCCCGTAATACAGTGCTGTGGAGGAACTATACTGCGGCATGTGGCGGGCCTATGGCTCAGCAGCTTTTCCTTGTGCATGTTAGATTAAGGTTTCCAAAATCTGACTATTTCGTCTCAATCGGCCGACGATGTAATGTGTCATCGAGTGTATAGAAAGAAATAAAAAAAACGGCTGCTGCAGAATTCCACTGCGGACTGTCCACAGCGGAAATCAACAGCAATTCCGCCACGTCTGAATGTGCCCTTATAGTCGTGCTCCTGCTGTTGATTCCGTGGGCACAGTGGAAAAATCAAACAGGTTTTCTGATATTGTCGTACTAAAGCTTCATTGAATAAAAGACAGTTATGCAACTCTAATATAGTTTTATTACAGGGCCTCATTATTGTAAAAAATCTCTGTTTGCTGTGAATGAATGGAATTAACCTTGTGTACATTGACAATCACAGCTGAGGTTTTGGTACAGTTGTATCCAGTCAAGACAATCTTCTGTGGGTTAAGCCGCCTAGGACTCAATTTTACTCATTTGACGGATATAGAGAAATTCTAGTATAAAGGCGGGAGGGAGAGTTGTGCTGCTGGTGATATGTCTGGGGAATCCACACAGATTCAAGGCTCAAAATCTTATGGCAGATTCCAGTCTGCAACTTTTTCAGTCCATGATTGAAAATTTAAAAAGTGATTTCATTGTTTGCCATGGGAAACACCAACACTTTTTTTTGGAACAGTTTTTATGCATGAGGCCCAGAATTTCTAAGCAATATAATTGTCAGATTTTCATAAATTAATTTGCTCAAACTTGTAAGTGAATCAATGTTTTGGAACTATATATTTTATTAAACGGAACATATCATCTATTATTTTTTTTGTACTAATAAAACTAGCTACTGAACCACATTTTTTAATTCTATTTTGTATACATGACTATGGGGGCAGCCATCTTGCCTGAGCAACTGTTAACAGCATTTAGGAATCTGCTTTACAGCAGCCACATGGACCAATAACGTATATTTATTTTAATCCGTTGCAGCAAAAGGCCTCATGCACATAGCTGTATTACTACTCTTTACAAGCCCCGAGTTGTATGGAAGTCTACAGGGCAATCTTATACTTTCATTAGATTTTTCTCTCAGATTCATATGGAATTGAATTGTGACATGCTCCATCCGTTAGGGTATTGCTTTTAGGGAGAAAAAAAATCCCCCGTAATACAGTGCTGTGGAGGAACTATACTGCGGCATGTGGCTCAGCAGCTTTTCCTTGTGCATGTTAGATTAAGGTTTCCAAAATCTGACTATTTCGTCTCAATCGGCCGACGATGTAATGTGTCATCGAGGGAGAGAAGGATCGGGAATTTGGATTTCAACATGCCCCTTCTTTTTGTTCTTACGGGAGATAAGGCGCCTCCAGAGGTTTCTGGCAGCGGATTACTCCCCTCTCCCCATTCAGAATACATGCACACTTGGCATGCACCGAGCATGCATGTGGGTGGGTGGATCGGGAGGAATAGCTGTCGGCTAGTTAATGTGTATGGTCAGGTTTGGTCTGTCCAAATCAACGCATTTTGACTCTTAAATTTGACTTGGAAACCATCTCCAACCCACCAATGTGTAAGTGACAACCTTCACTATAACGGTGTAACTATGGGAACGCCGACTCCAACTCAGCTAATAAGTATATACAGTATTATGGAATCTCTGTAAAGCAATTTCCACGAAGGTTCATCAAAGGTAAATCCTTGCGCTAAACAGTCACGTATCTTTCCAAGTTAGTAATACCGAAATGTTCTAAGTGGGAAATAAACGTTGTCCCTATTCCCTCTGAAGTTTTCTTTTTAGTGACTACTATTTTATTCATTCACCTCTAGTCTTCCTTCCTCACTGCTGTTGTGTAGTTGTGCCCTGTAACAGCATAGAGGACCTTGTGCTCTGTATTACAACTTGCTTTTCTGCGATAAACACATCTCCGTTTCACAGGCTGCATTTGTCATCCTTGGTAAAATGGTTGTCATTGTCATTCTGTAGTGTTATGGGATTATGGGAGTATCACTGTAAGTGGATCCTTATCTAGATTTGGTCCTTTGCCTGCAATGAATGGCATTTTCTTCAGTTTATAGCCCACTTTTTGATTCTCAACCTGTCATCTTTATGCTATCACCTTCCTGTCATGCATTTAATAAAGGCGCTGTTCCACTTAGACAGGATATAAAAAAACACAGAAACTTTACTGACAGGTTGAATACAATTTAACGTACATAGGGATGAGCTGTTTAATGCAAAAATATACATACATATTACAGGTATTCATAACACACAACATGTCACTGTCTCTGCATCAATATTTTTATTTCAGGAAAAAAATATTAAAGGGAATCAATTTTTAGGTATTAAACATTGCTATATCGGTGAATTTTAATCTTAGACATTGTACGTTTTAATATATACCTACACATTTTAAAGAGGTCCGCCACCCCCAAAAAAGGATACCTCCAGTGAAACAGATTATAATTATAAAATGTCAGTTATATCAATGGTGCCGGAAACGGAAGCTGTGGTTTCAGTTTGACTTTCCGTTGCGGAGTTCACCCGACGGAAACCCCTGACGGAACCCCGGAACGGAAAGCCAACGCTGATGTGAACAGACCCTAACACAACTGAGACAAACGGAAACCATTTGCACTGGATCCGTCACCATTCACATCAATGGTGATGCAAACAGACACCTATGGTTTCCATTTGTTTCAGTTTGGATTCTATTCATGGGTTCCCCTGACGGAAAGCTCTGACAGAACCCATGAACAGAGTCCCGACGCAGATGTGAACAAAGCCTTACCATGTTAGATGAATATTGACTATGTAAGGCTTTGTTCGCATCTGCCTTATAACATTCCGTCAAGGCTTCCACAATTTTGCTAGCAAGAATAGAATGAATAGCGATGGAAACCTCAACAGAACCCTGACAGAACCCATTATAAGTCAAGGGGCCCGTTGAGCGATGTTCTGATCCATCATACTACGGATCTGGCACAGCTTATTGCTTCTATTCTAAATGTTATCCATTGCGATGTGAACAGAGTCATACACATATAATGAGGGAATATCTTAAGTCATATTGTTTGGTTTCCATTCTCTGGCATAATTCATACCCTACTGATGTGTAATATACAATGGGCACTTTTGTATCTTGTTGTTCCACACAGATGTCTTGTTTTTGGTTCTTGAAAGCAAGATTAATCACAACGTAATAGCTAGTTCATGTCATTTATACTGAGCTATAATTATACGTTTGTCCTGATTTTTAGTGCGTGAGATGTCATTTAAACTCATGGAGACTGTCAACTAAGCACGGGCAGCCACAGTTGGTACCAGCTAAATGATATGGTTGATTTAGAAAAAGATCCTGCTACGTCTAAGTAGTGTGGAAATGGTCACAGTTGTGTGCAAATTAACAGAAAAAGCACAGAAGATGACGGGAAGCAACTCTAACACTATAGCAGGTGCTAGAAGAAATGACACAAACAACTGGAATTGGTCACAAATTACGATGACTGCTTTAATACTAAAGAGTTGCTAAATATACACAACATTTTGTAACGCTCATTCTTGTTGGGCTATTGTACGAAATAGACATTTCCAGGACGTTCAGACACATAAATCAGCATATTTCACTTGTTTTACCACACTACACCCAGCCGAATATAAAACAAAGGGACTGTGCTAGTTACAGTATAATTTATATAGTGGGGAAGTATCTAGTCATAGAGAAAATGACAACCATTAATTACCAATACATGTTACCGGGTCCTCTGCAGATGTTACCTTGGTTATTATCTCTATCTGTGAAGTGCTGATTCCTTTAGGTTACATTAGTATGTAATAAGTTACGGACAGCATTTAAAATGGGATGTTCACGCGATAAGCCTCACATTATACCCAGCCGTCTTAACAACTGAGCCACAATTAAATTGGATTTAGGATGATATCACTGGTAGTGTTATGCTGTATTGAATCAGAGAACAAAAACAAGATCTCTATTCTGCGTGGTGACCTGAACTATCCTCTTATAACCTTGTGACCGAAGAATTTCCTGAAAAACCAATATCCCAATTCTGATATATGCTATAATGTCTATCTATCTATCTATCTATCTATCTATCTATCTATCTATCTATCTATCTATCTATCTATCTATCTAGCTATCTATCTATCTATCTATCTATCTATCTATCTATCTATCTATCTATCTATCTATCTATCTATCTATCTATCTATCTATCATCTATCTATCTATCTATCTATCTATCTATCTATCTATCTATCTATCTATCTATCTATCTATCTATCTATCTATCTATCTATCATCTATCTATCTATCTATCTATCTATCTATCTATCTATCTATCTATCTATCTATCTATCTATCTATCTATCTATCTATCTATCTATCTATCATCTATCTATCTATCTATCTATCTATCTATCTATCTATCTATCTATCTATCTATCTATCTATCTATCTATCTCTCATATCTATCTATCTATCTATCTATCTATCTATCTATCTATCTATCTATCTATCTATCTATCTATCTATCTATCTATCTATCTATCTATCTATCTATCTATCTATCTATCTATCTATCTATCTCATATCTATCTATCTATCTATCTATCTATCTATCTATCTATCTATCTATCTATCTATCTATCTATCTATCTATCTATCTATCTATCTATCTATCTATCTATCTATCTCATATCTATCTATCTATCTATCTATCTATCTATCTATCTATCTATCTATCTATCTATCTATCTATCATCTATCTATCTATCTATCTATCTATCTATCTATCTATCTATCTATCTATCTATCTATCTATCTATCTATCTATCTATCTATCTATCATCTATCTATCTATCTATCTATCTATCTATCTATCTATCTATCTATCTATCTATCTCATATCTATCTATCTATCTATCTATCTATCTATCTATCTATCTATCTATCTATCTATCTATCTATCTATCTATCTATCTATCTATCTATCATCTATCTATCTATCTATCTATCTATCTATCTATCTATCTATCTATCTATCTATCTATCTATCTATCTATAATCTATCTATCTATCTATCTATCTATCTATCTATCTATCTATCTATCTATCTATCTATCTATCTATCTATCTATCTATCTATCTATCTATCTATCTATCTATCTATCTATCTATCTATCATCTAATCTATCCTTCCTGGAAAATAGTCATAGAATAAGAGTTTATAAATACTCGTCCATTTTTAGCTATCATTATCGCTGAATACTTATGTCTGAAATATTTGCTGCCAGAATTCGCAAAGTACTTTGCTTACCTTGCGGATAACATATTAAGGAAAATTGCAGGTGCCTGAAATCTACCACGCCGCATTACCACATTGATCACAAGGTGATGCAACGAATTCTGAGGGTGTATTCACACAGTGTGGTTTTGTTGCGTCTTTTTTCTAACTGTAAAACCGTGGAAAAATGTATGGTTTTTTTTGGTACGGTTTTCAGCCACAAAAGACAAGAACGTAGCAAAATGGTACCGTGTGAATACACCCTTATTACTACTTTTTGTCCAGTGTAATTTGTAGAATTTACTAAAAATACCAGTTTCTGAGAGTAATATTAACCCCTTGACGACAACCGACTGTTTTATACAGCTGACACCCCCAGCAATGGCCGGGATCGGAGATAACTCGCCAGGTGAAACTGTAGGAAAAAATTTATTCTAATTGCAAGCATTGCTTTTTTTGGTCCCCTTGCTTTCGCCAAATATGGAATAAGAAGTGATCCAAAAGTTGAAAGTACCCCAAAATGGTACCAAAAAAATTCCACAATGAGCCCCTCATAAAACAAGCCCTCACAACACTCCTTCGGCAGAATAATTAAAAAAAGTTATGGCTTTCAGAAGATAGCCATGCAAAACAATTTTTCTTCTAACAAATAGTTTTTATTCTGTGCAAGTTGTAAAATATAAAAAAAATATATAAATTTTGTATCACTATAATCATATTGATCCGCAGAATAAAGTTAACATGTTGTTTTTAAAGCACACTGACTGCCGTTAAAGCGAAACCCAAAAAACAATGGATTTTTTTTCAGTTTCCCAGTACATTATATGGTACATTAAATTGTAGGTACCATTAAAAACTACAATTCGTCCCACAAATAATAAAGGCCTCATACGGCTATGTTGGCGGAAAATTAAAACAGTTACGGCTCTTGGAATGCGATGATGAATAAATTGAAATGAAAAAACATCTGTCTCCAAGGAATTAATGCTTTGTTACCTACTGCTCAAATATTCTTAATTATATATTTAATTTCTTATATGGGGAAAGAGGTTTTTCTTTATTTCAAACTTTAAACATTTTATTACTAATTTCAGTGGGTAAAATGGACCAGAGGAAATATGTCAGCATGTTACACTGAACTATTGTTTTAATCCCAATAGTTATTAAAATGATGCCCAAGGGGTGGTGGTGGGGGGGTATTTTTACACTAATGGTTAAATCTTACTAAACAAGGGGGTGCATTTGGCTATGAAACTACATGAGAAGTAGGCAGCCTTTTTCATATGGAGTGCCGATAAAAAACAAACATACAATGATGAAGTGCTCAGTATGCCATGCAAACATGAAATTCATATAAAACAAGCTATTACCACGTATGTGACATAGACAAACTAATCAGTTAATTAAACTTACATTTCAGTGTGACCCTTGTAACTGACTTTCTTTGCAAAGATGATCCATCTGTGGTGCATATGAGGCTACTGAATACTGGTTGGGAGGTGCACATAGGAGAGACCACGGCTACTGAACACCAGATTTGGGGAGTGCACATAGGAGAGACCGCAGCTACTGAATATCATCAGGGGGTTGCACATACTGTGGGTGAGAACGTGACTATTAAACCCCAGCTTGGGAGGGTGCACATAGGAGAGACCGCAGTTACTAAACACTAGCTAGGGGAAACTGCACACAGGAGAGAAATAGAGCGACTACTGTACACCAACTAGGGGGAACTGCAAACAGGAGAGATCAAAGCTAGTAAATACAAGCTTGGGGGTGCAAATAGGAGAGATCATGGCTACTGAACAGCAACTTAGGGGGGATGCACATAGGAGAGAGAGCTGTCAACGTTTGCTACCTTTTTCTTTTACGGAGCAGTTACTGAACTTTGTCCTTGCTGCGCTGATCACCAGGAGAGAGCAGTGCTGCATTGTGGAGATAGAAGTGTGCCAGCAAACCATGCCCACATGTCGACCGTGGCACAGGTTGATGATGCCTGCTCTACATGCATGGTCAAAGCTGTTCAACTAGAGGAGAATGGCTTCAATGGCAGAATCGTTTGCTTAAATATACTCACCTACATGTCTATGATAGACCCATAGGGAAAAATGTACTGTTTGTATTCCGTCCATATTTTTTATAAACAGACAATACCCCATCCCCACCCTGCAGATCAAATATAATGTATTACATATTAGAAAATATTGCATTGTTTTTTTTAATTTGCCTACGACCTCATAAGGCAGGCGTATTGTACGTGTTTAACTGTCCTTATTCCATATCTAACACACAAACCCTTTGTGGTTGTACTGCACCGAATCTGCAGCAGCATAGATCCCAAAAAAACAACTGGTTCTATTTTCTGTAACAAAAGTTTATTATACATAACAGAATAAAAAACACAATTCACTGTGATAGGTGTATGTCACAGCTACTGCGTGAAAATACGTATGCAACAATGACATTTTTTCGAAATATTTCATATTTTATCACTGTCAGCATTTTTTTCTATTATTTGCATGTTTAAGGCAAATAGTGGTAGAAATAAAGCTTACGGTCTAATAATTACTATGGTGAGTATTTTGGAAAAAAATTAATCGTCGTTTCTGGCACTGCTTATCCAGAAGAATGGAGTTTAAATACATCTTTGAAATTATTTTTCTTTATTTGTTGGGGTCAGTAACGTCAACACATTTCAGGACTGTGCTAGTCTCTTTTTCAAGACATAAAAACTCCTTATAGTGTTTTTTTGCCCTGAAAATGGGTCTAGTACAGTCCCAAAATACGTTGAAGTTATTGACACCAATAAATTATTAATTATTAATAAAGAATTTCAAACCTGTATTTAGTCTCGATCTCCATTCTTCTGGCTAAGCAGCGCCACATACATACATTTTTTTTTCTATTTTCGGAAATAGAAGAATATACAGCCCTCCTGCCAAAGTATCCGGAAATGTAAAATGGCCGCTGCATCCATGACCTAACACATGCCAAGTTGTTGTGCTTTGAGCACAACGCCCCCGGAGAGCACCTGTCTTTTACACTATATTTCATTCTGATATCTAACCGTTCTGTCGTATGAAGCACTTCTACTTTTGTTTGGACTACCAGCCTAGCTGCTGGGTTTTCTCAGTCCTTCCTGGTTTGTGATGCAGAACCAATCCTATCTCTCTGTGTGTATCCAATCCTGATCCTGGATGGGATATTTAGCTTTGGCTCTGTCTTTCAGTTTTGCTTGCGATTTTCATGTGTATGCCTGTATCTGACCTAGCTCTGATAACTCCCTGAACCTAGAATTCAAAAAAGATGATCGATCTTAACGGCACTTTTCCTCTCTGATGATATATTCGTGGCAGGCCACGCCAGGGAGTGGATACTAGCGATGTACCATGAAAAAAATTTGTGTCTGTAACCACAACGATGGATTGATAACTATGTATTGCAGTGCATTTTAAAATATCTAAAATATAACAGCTCTGCTTGAGAAAGGTCCAGATTGGGACTGAAACATAGCAATCTTGCATATGGGTGAATAAACGTTTTTCACTTTTTTGAATACTATGCTGTGGAGTGCTGCCTACTTTTTGAATTCCTAAATTTGGACTATTGCTCGTGGTCTGGAGGCTTGCACACACGAAACCCCTGATAGAGGTGATTATTTCAAGATTTGTGGTGCGGTTCTTCTTTGTATTTCCTAAAATATAAAAGCTACGCATTTCGAGACCGGACCGGTCTCTTCCTCTGGCCAAAAACACATGATGTTAAGAGGGATCATCTTTTTTGAATTCTATCCATTCTGCCTGAACGGAACCCTACGGATCCCCATAAGAACCCCGGGCCGCAGACATCCATACACAGATTCACACGCAAGGGCGTTGTGATCCCAGCTCAACTTCACCAGTTGAGGACCGTTTGATCTATACTGTTATCATACCTCCAAACTCCTTAGGATGTGTGCCGCATACTTTTTGTCTTTTCCTAAACTCCCTTAACCTCACCTTTATAACTTCGGCTTTCCTGTGGATTAACCCTCTGCTTACTGATTTGGACTTTCCTGGTTACTCAACTCGGCTTGTTTGTCTTCTCCTTGGTCTGTCAGGTTTTCTGTTCTGGTATAGCCTGCAACTGCACCTTTGTCTAACATTACTCTGCAGCAGCAACCTGGGTCCCAAGCAACCAAATCCAACATGCCTTGCAGCGGGCTCTGGTAAAAACCTAGGGGGTGTCTAAAACTCTGCCAACCAGAGTGGTGACAGATTTGAGACTGCTTATTTACTTGTGCTACTTAGGGAATTGCCCTTATAGCAATTTCATAAGCATACATCCCAGGAAATTGCTCAAGTTGCTATTCCTTGAAACCTTTATCTTCCAATAGCTATCTCTAATAATGACTATAGGCCTGTTTACACCAATTATTGCACAGCCATATTGATAATTGCTCAATATAAATGTAAAAAACAGCCAACAATGATCAATTAAAGTATTCTACATTGGTGTTAAAATGTGATCGTTTATGCATAAAAACTGTAATGTGATTGTGATGGTAACATGTAAATCCTCCAACATGTCCTTATTATTCTACATTATGTACATAGTAACACAGCTGAGGAACAACATTAAACCATGCTTATATTTAAAATGTAGTCTATTTTGTCTTTATTATCTGCCAATGGCAAAATGAGAAAAGATACTGGAGTTTTCTTGAATACGTCTATCAGTATGTAGGATATTAGTATTACCCAATTTGTACAGGCATCTACTACGACTATTGCTGTTACTACTAATCATAGGTATTATGAATAGATCCAGAAATGTCCTTGTAAATCATTCACATTGACCACATCTCAGACTACAGCATGCAATTTTGCAAAATGTCTATGTTATAACTAGAGAAGCCACTAGGGGACACTGTGCCTCTTCCACAGCACTCACATCCCATCCTACCTCCTTCCCAGTCCCTGAAGATTCTGCTTAAGCTAAGGCTGCCAATGAAGTCAAAGCCTAATGCATTTCTCTGTGGTACCACAGGCTGCATCTCTTTCAAATTACAGTGCAGGCGGACCAGACAACATTTTCTGAATTAGCATCTCCGGGACTCCTCTGCTCACACACACAGTCCACATCTAAGGTAAAGCAAGGTACCTGTGTGCTTTACCTATGGACCTCATCTACACTCCACTTTGGATTAGACGGAAACTCTGATTTTCTGCAAAGCATAGAAAGCAGTTGGGAGGTGGCACCAGGAGTTCCTGTGGAGAACCCATTTTGGTCACCTGCTTTCTTTTTTCTTTCTTCCTCTTTGTCCCTTTCTGTTGGATAGCTAATGGATGGGGGAATGCAACCTTGGGCTTGAAGAATGAGATAAGTTTGTTGAGTTCGCTTTGAGAGGAAGATGTACCCTTCCACAAACATGGAAACATAACTGGGATCTTTGATGGATATTGATTTTAAAGAAAGAGCACAGGTAGGTCACATCTAGCTATATTCCCCTCTATGTGAGTGCAGCTGCTGAGGATGAACATTTCAACTTCTGCTTGATTTATGATAGGAATCAGTGTGTTAATCAAACACAGGTGTCTGTGCGGTGCATATGTAGGATACAGAGTGGTAATACTGGTATAAAAATTCATGAAAATTAAAATGCCAAGGCACCCTCCGATGCCCCCAGCCCCCTCATAATTTTTTGCAATCATTTATAGAGCAATTTATTTCCTGTAATCAATCATTCAGACATGTTAATGATCTGGAGGGAGAATCAGCATAAAGTTTGCCTCTATGCTTCGCATGTAACACTACTTTCATGCTCCTCTGTATTCGCCTTGTTCAGGAATCAAAGCACCTGGTTAATTGTGGGAATGAGTTCGCTATCTGAGGTTTCATTCTATAGAAAAATCAGAACAAAGCATTTTAGACTTGGCTTTTAAGCACATCAGCTGAATTCCTGATGATACGGTGTATGTGGTATGCAGTTCAGGTACTTTGATGTCCTGCATATTGTATGTAAAAATCTTGGTATAGTAATGTATTATGCCTCTGGCTCTTAACTGTGTTATATTAAAATGCCTTTCACATTTTCATGGACCCAGTCTAGTGAAAGCATTTATCCAATTATAAAAGAAATGCGAACGGTGAAACATTTTACGTGAAATTTTATTTTTCCCAATTTATATATATATATATATATATATATATATATATATATATATAGAGAGAGAGAGAGAGAGAGTACTAGCAAGTACATACTTCATGCAAACTAATTTTAAGAAGGTATATTTAAATTAATATATATCTTTAGAATCTATCTATCTATCTATCTATCTATCTATCTATCTATCTATCTATCTATCTATCTATCTATCTATCTATCTATCTATCTATCTATCTATCTATCTATCTATCTATCTATCTCATATCTATCTATCTATCTATCTATCTATCTATCTATCTATCTATCTATCTATCTATCTATCTATCTATCTATCTATCTATCTATCTATCTATCTATCATCTATTAATCCATCTATCCATTATATATCAATCTATATAAATATATATGTATATATATATTGTTCGTGTACTAAATTAATATAATAAAGCTATATATATATATATATATATATATATATATATATATATATATATATATATATATATATATATATATTTTTTTTTTTTTTTTAAAGCTACTGCGAATGTGTCTGGAGAAAGAAGGGGTAATTTTAGACATTTTCAAGATTGCTACAGCCGGGCTTTTATATTTCCAAGTGTTATTTGGTTGTATCTGTGTGTGTGCGTGTTTATTGGTATATGTTTGTTACATATGTATGTATGTATGTATGTATGTTTGTTTGTTTATATGTGTATAAGTGTGTCTATTTGTGAGGTACTTTGCCATCTACCTTGCCTGGAACGGTGAGTTGTGAAGATTATCAATGAAAATATATAAAAGGCATGTTGGGAGCATAGTTTAAGAAATCGAAGATTTAAGCAAGTATAAGAAATAAAACTGTACGTCTGTCATTTTCCATGTTTAGATCTAAAACTTTCCTAAAGTTAATTAAATTGACGTCTTCCTCTCAATAATCGCCCAATTCCTTTAGTATTACTCTCATTCATTCATTTAGCATTGAAAGGATTATTTAAACGCTATGACATTGATACTTGATTTATTTTTTCTTTTGTCATTCTAAGGCGAATTTTAAGAAAAAAACATTCTGTAGCATCGCAGGCCTTTCATACCTGAGGAGAATGAGCCTTTTCTAGTTATTTTTCATCCAGGCCAAGATTTGCAAAATCCCGATGGGAATCCTCTGGCTTTATAAAAAAATAAAAAATAAAGGATGACTGACAGTTTAACCCTGGATGGGAATATATCATCTATCATCTTAGAAGGCATTGACGAGTCCTTCATCTGCTTATTAGGTTATAGTAACCAGTGCTATATTTAGCTATTTATCACAGCACATATGGTGAAGTAAGAAATACAAGGCTATGCTGTTCTCAGCCTTGGGTCTGATAATGAGGCGTTCCTTAGTAGCTTCAGGGCATTTTCAGCCAGAAGTAAAACTGTCAGGTAAAAGGAAACTTCACAGCTTTATAGCACTCACAGTAACTGATGGACTTTGGAAGCAGATACTGATGCTCGATGAATTTTCTTTGGAATGAACTATTTCAATACAAGATGGAAAACCAGATATCATCTTCTTGGCCACTGTAGCCTTCGTCTTAGGCAATGAAATGCAGAATGTGCATTGACTTTGTGTATCAGTTGACTTTAGGAAAATTATCTTATCCAGGTAAACCTTCGCCTAAAGGTGAGGCCTAATAAAAAAAAAGACCTGTAGGAGCAGCAGGTATTTCTAGCATGGCAATAAACAATATTAGGGACACTTTCCAATTCCCTACTAGGACATATGGACGTCATAGAGGGAACCCCCTTTATTAACCAGATCAGAGAGACACCAATGAATAGCCGCTCTTACTATGGTGAACCCCTACTGTCCATGTATTACATAGTCAGTCATTCATTACTCTCCTGGTATCTGCTGTTTACTGGGGGGGGGGGGGTTAAGTAGCTGGGGTCATACGCAGCAATCAGCTGATCAGCAGACCGTCACCAAATAAAAAAAGGGTTGTCTTGATGAGGTAAGGTTGGAAGAGGCTGACTGAAGTGTCCCTAAAGGGGATTACTGACGGAAAGTCTCAAGAAATGTCAAGAAATGTCTCACATATTTCCAGGTCTGAGAAATTTCAGAAACATTTACATATATATATATATATATATATATATATATATATATATATATATGTGTGTAAGGACGATATTAGCAGTGATATTAGATGCTTTCCTTAGGTTTCGTGTGCTTTTAATGTGACTCAGGCACCCGAGCCTTACTCACAGGAAGGTGAATCATTGCGGTGATATTTGTTAAGTCTAAGGAGACTGAATATTAAAAAAAATTATGCAAATTCTCCATTTATAGTGGGCAACCTTTTTGACTAAATGGTATAATAGTACTAAGTGAACACAAATCTCTTCCAACACCTCATATTTTACAACTCCTCTTTACATTATCCTGCCCCCCAAAAAATCACAGAAGTATAAATTATATTGTCTGAAATTTTTTAGAATTCGTTAAGTCAAAATGTTGACATTAAAGGTTAATACATTAATATTTTGAATAAATATTTATTATTTAAAAAGTTTCATTATTTCTAAATTGTAAATTTATGTATTTTAGTATCAATGTAAATATCAAATAAGTTTGTGAAAAACATTTGTAGCCAGTGTATACCTTTAGCAGGTGTGTAGAGAGACGTTGAGATGATAAAATAAGGATGTCATGTCTCTACATTAAAAAGCCGGAGCACAAGTGACCTTGAAAAGTGGTAGAGAAAGTGCAGGTGTCACAAAGATTCCAACTGCTGCCGTGCATGACCAATACACTCTGGCTAGCTGTGAAAATAAAGGAGCCAAATAAAATACAATCTTTAAAAAAACTGGAATGAATCGAGAGATGTATAATTGTAAAATCAAGCCTATGTCATTGCTTTGGTATGATCATCACCATCATCATCATTATTATTATTATTATTATTATACCATCGCAAGTCAACTTTCACATAGCAGCTCAATTAACGTTTTTTAACTTCGCTATCAATATGACTTTATGGTTGTCAAAAGACTCAGTGGTTGATTCCATGTAAGCTTATTTATGCAACATAGATGCTTTTTTGATGATTTGTAAGTATGCATATCATGCAAGTACACCTAGGAAGTAGTGTAATGACAGTCTTGTGGACCCATTTACAAAGGGTCTTCTTACTGATAGGGCCTTGATGATAGTGGACCTCTTATAAAGCTCAATCCAAAGGTTTCGAAGATAGATTCTGAACATTCAATTAACAATAGATGATAATAATCCCATTATACATTAACCCCAACTTTATGTTGATTTAATTCTGTATACAGTACCACATGACTCTATTGTTGTATGCAGGTGAATATCTTAATACTGTGAGGCAGAGCATTGCTCTTGACAAGATGATACTATAGTCCAACAAACCAGTTTAAATGACCATTCTAGATTATTGACTACTACTGAAAATATTGAAATATGACAGGCAAAGTTTATTTTGGAGATTATAAAATATACTATTTTCATGATAAAACATTCACTAGATGGCACTGATGGTTTACTATCCAGGAATATTCCCCACAAGTCTTTATTAATTAACCTCTGAAACTATGCATATAAATATATATTCATATATATATCAACCTTTAGATGGTACGTAGGAAACTATATATATGTATATATATATGTATATATATATATATATATATATATATATATATAGATATAGATCTATATATATAGTTTTCAGCGTAACATCTAAAAGTTGACAGATGTTCAAACCTATGACAAACATTTCTCCTAAATGAGACAATAAAATAAACAATAAAAATTGTTAGTTGTTAAAAACTCTTATGTTTATCGGTTTATTTGGAAGCTTGGTGTCAACCAATATGGTCTCCATTACAAGGGTTGATCCCCAACTCTTTTAGAGTCTTGAACTGCTTATCTGCCTAGTTATTAAAGGGGTTCTCTCATAAAGTAGGATGCACTGTAGCAGCTTTCTGTCCTGGCTCATCTGACATCCTCTGACATCCATATGCCCTATAAAGACACATGGACATTGGTTGTTTTTATTATAGCGCACCTTTAATTGATATTGGAGCCATTAACTATTCTTGGAAGCTGAATGACAAACCCTGGGGGCTGGCACTATAGGTTGTCACCCGACTTTCCTAGAAAGAGAGATTCAAAAAATAGCCAAATTCTTTTTTTTAATATGAGCACATCAGATATTCTATAAATCCTACTACTTTTGAAACCTTAAACTGAAAACATTATTCCTCACCTCTACCAAGGTCTTTTCAATACATCTACTTACTAAGAAAGGTTTATGGCTTCACTGATTAAACTTGATCTAACTGTTTGTAACACAAATTGGCAAAATTAAACAAATAAATTGAAGTGTAGAATAATTTTCAGTTTTCTTTTTCACCTTGGAAATGGACTAGAAATCAAATGGAGCAGGGGACATGTTGATGTTTGTTTGCTCTAACTGCCTCCTAAATTATTTACAAATTATCTAGTACTGCTGCTTTGAAGCTGGTACGATGGTCATGTTGGCTAAATTAATGATCAGCCGTAAATGTAAAAGTCAGAACAGAACATAAATAACAGAATAAAACTAGGATGCTTTTAATCTTATGTTTAAGGACTCAAAGGCCCAGAGCAATCAGAGGTGATACCATGCATACACTCGCTGTATTCTGCAGTGTAAGACAAAGGCCTTGCTTGAAGAGAAAGAAGGTTTTGCCATTAAATGAAGGAGCCAACAGATAAAGTTTGCATTCTGTTATATATTCTTTATATACATATACTGTCTCAAAGTGTTTACTAGTGACCATTGGAAATAACCTCCACTGCAATGATTTGCACCAATCGCAACAATGAATATATGGGTATTTTATTGTATAGATTGATACTGCAAGTTGTTTGTGATCATGGGGTCATATAAAGTTAGTTTATAGAATTGTATAGCTCGAGTTCAATTTTGGACAAGTTGGGGCCAAAAGCTGTAAAATATAAAAATATGGCACTTTGTAATATATGTATTTGACACACAGAATTATGTAATTGACTAGTGCAGGGCTTCTTAAACTTTTTGCGCTGGAACATCCCATTAGAACATTGTAAGCCTGTGCCTTACCACCCGTGATTCCATGCTAAAATAAACAGTTTCCTCTAGTGACTGGTTCCGCAGCTGCATCCTCTCTCATCCTCACCCAGCAGCAGGGACGTAACATGAAGCTCCTGAGCTGCAATGCAAAATCTGTATCAGTCCCCCCTCACCATGTACCTAGGGGCATAACTAGAAAAGACTTGGCCCCATAGCAAAGTTTTGAATTGACCCACCAAGATGCCGCGCTACTGACACAGGATTTAAGAGGACAAACACACAAGATTGGAGTTATCTCCGATCCCAACCATATCAGCGGGATGTCGGCTGTATATTACAGCTGGCACCCACTGTGAATGTCGCGGGCACAACTCCTGTGCCCGCACCATCCACTATTTCATCTGTTTGCTGGAACGCACCGCTATAATAGACGTACAGTTGTGTCCACTTGCGGGAAGGAGTTAATGTGTCTTAAAAGGGAACAATATGGAGTATGGTCTGTATAGAGAATAACTGGATGCTATGAAAATAGCATTGTTTATTTTTCATCCAGGTGATGGATTATGCAAAGCTTTTGTTTCCCGGCTTTAGGCATAATATTATTCTGCAGCTGTTCTCAAGCCCAGATATTACCTACCCTCCAGACCCTGTGGCACAGCCGTCATTTTGCACTGGTATGTTGTAAATGGAACTTATATTGTGACAGTGTCAAAAGGACTGACGTATGCTTCCCTAAAGATGGTCTCTTTCATTTGTGAGCTGTGCTCCTTTCTCTTCTGGGTGCTGCTGCACCTGCAGCCATACTAAGTCCTGAGCGCAGGCCAGCGTCAGGACGTTTATAGGAGGGGCAAACCCCCGCTGGCATACTACATTGTCTTTCCTGTTGTGTGGTGAGTTTGTATGTCTTCCGAGGTCCCTGCGTCCTCCCACCCTCGTGGTAAATCCTTGTGTCGACTTGCATTCCTGTTGTAGACTGTCTTCCTCTTGTCTTGCATCCTCCCTGCCCTGTGTCCTGTGTGCCATCGGTCTCAGTGCTGAACTATGCTCCAAGCGGGGGGAGCTGTGAGCAGGCTAAGGGCGGGCCTCAGGGCAACCGGTGGCATGAGGAGGAGAGGAAAGTGCTGCACATCAGAACAATGTGTGCTGTCCCTTGCCCCCTGAGCCAACAAGCTCTATAGCAGCTGCTATGGCTGCAGGTCCATCACTGCATGTGACATTTATAAAACTGGTGTCTTCTTAAGAGACAGAAGGGTCTTTTAAAGTCCAGGTACTCTATAATCTTGACAAAAATCTTATGTTTGAGTGTAAAACTGAGCCTTTAAAAAGATGGTAAGTCCTGCTGATTTTGAGGGGATCT
This sequence comes from Rhinoderma darwinii, assembly GCF_050947455.1. NCBI lineage: Eukaryota > Metazoa > Chordata > Amphibia > Anura > Rhinodermatidae > Rhinoderma > Rhinoderma darwinii. The sequence goes on from NC_134688.1 coordinate 362,143,955, forward strand.
GCCAATAATCGTAACATCTATGGAGCTTGGCAAACCCTTGATCTAATGTCGTTGATGGGACAGTAAAGGATGGATTTTCCTCTCCTATATTTATGTTTCTACTGGACATTACCAGTGTCAGGCACTTATTCCCCCTTCCCTATTGAAAAATAACATGTTCTGCCAAAACCTGATTCTTAAACGGGGACTAATAAGTAATGCCTGAACAAATATCTGTCTGTCAGGTTTTCCCACGTCTATGGTTATCTTAAGACCTTGTTCACATAGCATTTTTTATGTGGAAATACACGTGAAAATCTCTTACAAAAAGCATCTTATGGATTTGTAATGTGAAAACGCCACGTTGTCCATATGGGGTGTGATTTTCCGCATGCAAGATTGAAAATTGAATGGAGTTAGTCTGAACGTTAATTCACGGAAAATTAAACTTCAAAAAGGTGGCAGAAATCTGTGGATCAGCCTTATATTTTTGTCATAGATTCCCAAGCAAATCAGTATTGAATTTTGGAAAAATCTGCCATATAGCCTAAGAAAGGTGAACTGCTATATACCACATATACAGATCAGAGAAATGTTTCCATACTTATTCATATATTTATGAATATTACCTTGGTATATCAAAGTGCATAACATACTGATACTAGCATAGTACTGCTGTTCATCTGCAGGCTGTTCACCACGCAGTGCTGCATGGTGGTCAATACATTTCAGTGAAGGAGACTGTGGATAGATGGTTTAATGAAGTGTTTATATACATAGACACATAGGCGGTCAGATAGATAAACCCGGTAATCTACAATCCAGGACACGCTGGTGGGTGAGGACAAAGCAGAGGATCATGTTATATTACAGTGCTTGTAGTATCATATGGCAGTACAGTTACAGGTTAGAAATGAAGACTGACAACAGAGAATAGTAGTCCCCTTTGATGTAATGCAGTCATACATTGCTATTCATTATACACATACATACAGTATACACAGACACACACGCAAACTTGTATGAAGGTGTGAAGGTACGATATATGAATAGTGGTTGTTCTGTCTGTGAAGCAGACAGGAGGTGTTCAAGGGTAAATCTAGGAAATAAGAGAAGTTACATGAATTAGATTCCTGGTCTCCTGAGTGTACCTAATGTTTTGAACCTATTTGTATGGTCTGGACCATTATGGATTTTTCCTCGGCTCTTCCTGTGAATTACAGATCACTCAATGATAACTAAGTCCCTTAATAGAGTACTGTTTCTCACTTATTATGAGTGAATATAAACTAAATAAAGGGTTGACAGCTCATAGCACCAATAATATAATCCACGACTATGTAGCCTCAGTAAACTGGTATTATGGGACTCCGTTATTAGGCTCTGTCCACATCCCATCTGAGCCTTTCGTCAGACCTATACATAGGGAGTATTGCCGACATATACATCTGAGTGAAGTTTCTGATGTGTGCCACTGAATAGGCATACAATGGCATATGTCACCCATAGACTTCCATGTTAAAAAAAAACAACATATATACCCTGCAGTATATGGTTTTTTTTTTGCAAGATGCCTCTGCATAGAAAAGCGGAGTCGACTATGCTTTCTATACAGCAAAAAGAAAGGTATACCTATGTATAAAAGAAAATCTGTTGTCACCCATTGGGTGAATGGAGCCCTATGGATACGGGTTGGGCCAACGTTTGGAATACATACACCGGGTGCTTTTAACGGCCTTATGTATGCCAAACATAGGGCTCAAACACAGTGTCAAGCTTTGCAGAAATCACCCATGAAGATTTCCATATCATACTTAGGTACTACTAAATCTACCTAGATTTTAGCACCATATCCTGTAATGAAATTGATATGCCTTCGTTTTGTCAAAACTCGATGTATGAAGTGTGTCAAATCCAATTATATACGCATGAATATGTTAAAAGCCTTATTTAAACTTAAGGAAAAGCACACTTATATATTGGGATTAATTGATGACTGACAAAAAAACATTGTTAAGAAGTATGGATAAAATATTTGTGTTCAATTATTCTCATTCGCACTTAGGAAAGGAAAATATTTTGATGGATATATCTGACAGCCATACCCTTGCTGAGGCATATTTTGCAGTCTGAGTTTGTGTAAGAAAAATTGTAAATATTTTTTGCTCAAAAGTCTTTGTAAATATCTAGGCAGGTGTCTGCTTGAATTTAAACATTATCGTGCCCAATATTACCCTGTGCAAATTCACATCTCCCATGGGGAAGTTGTTAACTTGAGATGACCCCACTCAATTTTCACCGGCCCCATAGCAGCTGAAAAACCTGCCTCTATGATAGATACACTTTTTATGACTTCAAAATACAGCGATACTGAGTGTTTGTAACGAATGCATAATTTCAACTATTTACTGATGTTAAGACAAGCTAGGGAAACAGCAGAGTAATCTGTTATCTCCGTGACAGCTGCATGGTGCAAGTACCATTAAAAGGTACATTTTATTCATCAATGTGGGTAAGCCCAAAGCTAGCTCTAAAGAAGGTAACAAGCCTAAAATTCCTTTAATATGGCATTATTGAGATCGATTGGCAGATACTTAGATTTTCTGAATTATTAATGATAGAAAAATGTTTGGAAAATATACAGTATTTACTTGTAGGGTTAGAAACCTAGCCATTCTAAAATAAAATGACAACACAAATAATGCCATTATACCTTGGTTTGTTTTTATTTGAGTCTTATATTTAGTTATCTCTTCTTACTGTGGTCTTACAGAATTTAGGATTATCTTGCAGTTTTGTGCTGGAAGTGCCGAACTATCAGAATTTCTGATTATTGCATGCCAGATAAAAGGAATTTAATAGTGCTAGAGAAATAAAGCTAGCCACAGCCAATAACATTATGTACTTTTATGTTGCTATATACCTTTGGCTTTTCCAGTTATGTATCTATTTGTGGATCAAGTGGCACTAAGCCTTACTTAACATCTTCTAAAATCCATTCCTTTAAAAGTCTGTGCATGTGAAAGATTGCTTGTCCATGACCATGTTCCCGTCAACATACAGCAATCCCAGCTAAACCCTGGAAAATCTATTCTAACTGAATTTGGGGCAGAAATTGATCTTATTTAATATCTACTGCAATTGCTCATGGCTGAAAAGCTGCCAATAGGCAAATAAAAATGTCATTTGTTACAACCGTCTTTAATCAAATGTCTGCGAGCAGCTAAAAAATGATAAAAGTACATGTTACACCGGGGTGAAGGTCAAAGCTTAAGGTCCTATAACCTAACAGACACTTTACTACTCTTCGTTTATGATCACAACTAGAGATTTACAAAAGCATAAATATATTTCACAAGAAGCAGCACACACAGGCTAACGTTATAAGACTTCTCATAAAGCACATCCATCTATCTGAGCCCTGAGATAATTCAAAAAATCACTGCATTTTTTAAAAAGAATACAATTTTAATGCAAACTATTCTTCTAGTTCTTTATTTTATTGACAGTACCTGAAGAGAGAACCGATATCAATCTTGGGACTCAGTGATTATGATTGGTCATTATTATTGGTCATTATTCTCTACCTTTCCCTTAAATTTGAACTGTAAATCTCCAAATGTAATGGCAAAGAAGACCCAAAAATTGTTTATGGAGCAAACGTCATCTACTTCAACAATTTCAAGTCCTTAGTCAAAGTCCCAAACCAGAACAGCATGCCATACTCAAGAATACTTTCAATAGTAATCAATTGTTGACTGACAGCACTAAAGCTGGCCATGCACTTTAGATAAAAGTCATCCAAACTCATCGGTGGGGCCGGACGACCATCTAATGTGTATAGGGGTCCCCTGACTGTTCCCTGACAGATCTCAAAGAAACAAGGATTGGGCATGTTGGATTTTTATGGTGGAGTTGGTAGAAACCACTGTCAATCAAATGAGCTTTTGACAGATATCTATCTCATGTGTATGGCCCCTGTTTCCACAATAAACAGAAAAATCCCCGGCGGGTTCATTATTCCACACTGATTTTTTTTTCCCCAGAGCATGTGAATGGGGCATAAATACCCCATTAACATGAGTTGTGGCAGAATGCTATCAGATTCTGACAGAATTTAGACGCAGAATCCACAACGTGTCAACATGGCTCTCCACTGCTCTGTATAATTACACAGTTAGGTGTAAAAAGAGAACCTACACTTAAATGAGCTGTAACACTCCCAATGTATTTGTCAAAATCACTTATCCATAACACCTTTGATAATATATTAAAATTTATTACATTAGGTAGGAGATAGGGAAGTTATAAACTGGTGACAGAGCCTCTTTAACAAAACATCCAATGACATATAGCTATTAGGAAAAAATACCTATGTGCCGATGGCAAAAACTTCTTACCTCTAGACGTAATGGATGTCCCCTTGTTATAGGTACAGACCTGGGTATGAAGAGAGCATTAGATACAGTAGATCTCTTTATTAAACTTTTGTTACTTTGTGTAATTATTTCTGAGCTGTTTTATATAAGGACATTTGTAATTCTTTAAAAAGCAATCTTTCAATCTACATGTTGGGATCTAATATCTTCTATCTCGTATGAGGGTCCTTCTCATGTTATTTATGGACACCGCTGAATCATGAGCACCATTCAAACCTTTTCTTAGGTCTATTGTGAAATCTTTTTGAGCTTGCAAAAATTGTATATCTTTTAACTTTATGGTCTGATTCCTTACCTGATTTTTCTATTGGCCAGTAGAATGAGGTCATGTATGAACAGTTATACATAACATTTACTAACACTGTAAATATACCTTAATACTTACAGTAATCAGAGATGTATCTTGGATGCCCTGGGCTGTTACTTGGGCACAATGACTTCCCATGCCACTGTTTCTAATTATGATATCCAATATAGTTTGTATGTACATTAGAAAACACATGACTTTTTTCTAGGTAAAATAGCTCTGTCAGCTATGATAACATTATTGTGAGATCAGAAGGAGTCTTTTACCTTCTTGTAACCCTGCTTTCTTATTTTTCTGGGTAGACTATTGGTCTTCTAAGATGTTGGAGCTCTGTTGCAGTCACTGCTGATCAACCTCTATTGCTATTCTACTGATTGTAATACAATATAAAAATATGACTCTTAGATGATTAGATAATGGAGCAATAACTACCATAAAAAGTCATACATAAGCTCTATAACCTATAATGTGTCATTGGTTGGATACAATAAATATGCCTGATGTGGACAGTCGGAGTAAGTCTATGACTACACAACAACACTTGGTCGCGTGTCAGTCACAGTAAAATTGCGGCTTTGCCACAGGCGACCTTATGAGCATCACCAAAAAATCAGACCATGTAAACGTTTAGCAATGGTTGCAAGGTCATCTGCATCCTTGTTTTCTCCTAGGAAAATATTGAGATTGCCATTGCAGTAATGTCACAATTTTACTGTGTCTCGTAAACGCCCAAAAAACGGCCGAAAAATTGGAAGCAGAACGCCTCCAAACATCTGCCCATTGATTTCAATGAGAAAAACGGCTTTCTGTTCCGTCGGGCCATTTTTTTATGTGGCTGTTTTGAAAAACGGTTGCGTTAAAAAACGGCCACATAAAAGAAGTGCAGGTCGCTTCTTGGGACGTTTTTGGAGCCGTTTTTCATTGACACTATAGGAAACAGCTCCAAAAAAAACGTCTGAAAATCAGGAGCTGTTTTCCCTTGAAAAAAGCTCCATATTTTCAGACGTTTTTAGTCTAGCGTGTGAACATACCCTTATAGCGAACAACCTTATAGTCACTGTGTAGTCCTAGCCTAGTACTTATGGCTATACCTGTGTCAAGATCTAGATCTGTTTATGACTTTATACTTGAAAGTAGATTTGTTGACTAACTTAGACTGTGTTCACATCACCGTTGCCCTTCCGTTGAGGGGTTCCATCTGAGGTTTCCGTCGGGTTAACCCCTCAACGGAAAGGCAAACGGAAACCTAGGCTTCCGTTTCCCTCACCATTGATATCAATGGTGACGGAAACTTTGCTGAAGGTTTCCGTTTGTCACCGTTGTGACAGGGTTCCGCCGTTTTTGACGGAATCAATAGCGCAGTTGACTGCTGTTATCCTGCTGTTAAGACCCCATTTGATCAGCTGTGAAGCTGCAGGGGGAAAGGAAGCATTATACAGTGTCCCTTTATATGTAGGCAGAGAAGGGAAGTCCTGGTTTGACTGATAGGGAGCACATTTTACACTGTATTTAAAATTATTTATGATGAACAAACAGGGACTTTTTTTCTGCGCGCTGTATTGCTGACAGGCTGCTGCATCCTAGCATAGCATTTTATGACTATACAACTCCTCTAGATGGTGCAGTAGCATTTACAGCCATGGAACAGCAGGGGTATATTCTCCCATATTGTATTGGGCTGTACGGACTATTGTCATATACCGTATTGCGGCCGGAAAGAAATTGTAGTAATGATCACTTGTAAACAGTGACAAAGAGAAGATGGAGAAAAATATTAGGCATTGGTACTTCCCCATATATTTTCAATTTATGTTTTTTTATGATTGGCATCTAATCTAGAACTTAAAAACGACTTCTCAGTAAAAATCAGTTCAGCATTGTCATGTTGTGTAAGGTAAGCAAACCTCCAGCCTTTAATGCAGGATGCTTATGAAAAATTAATACCGCAGGGCAGCAGAGGAGATGCTAGAATTGTATTCTGGTAGTATCTTCTATGTGACTCACTAGGGTGTTTCCACATTTCTTATAGATAAGGCTTTCTTCAGTGCACTCAAAGAGCATATAAGATACATACAGTATGCAATAAATCAGTGCAAGCAGCAGAATTGTTTATTTTGCTTTTGTGGGTTATTGTGTCTTATGTAATGGAAGAAAAAAGATTTAACTTCTTACCAACAAACACTATTAAAGTGGAGAAGATTTGTTTATTTGTTGCCCACTGGTAAATGTAAAAAAAATCATTCTACTTGCATGTTTTATCTAAATATTAATTATCCATTTCTGGAGCAACTCATGTATGTGCATGGAGAGGTAACAACATTTCAAGCTGTGGTAAACATATTTGATATCTGTTTGATAGCCGGTTGCTGCCAAACACAAAGCTACACAAGGGCGGACACAGCCAGCAGAGGGCCTCTGTACAAGAACAGTATATAGACCCCCTTCCTCTCCTATATATCTCATAGAGCATTTTTTTTAAGTCTCTAAGAAACAAACAGAAATGTTGCCATGAAATTCACTAGATAAATTCCTTACATGCAATCTAAATGACAGTAAGCAGCTGCTTTAAAGATGGTACTACCTGTCTCCTCCTTACTTACTGGGCCCCTGTAGGTTGAACATATGGTATGTCTGCCCCTAAACCTACATAAAAATGTGCTCCTTTGACAACTAAGGTTGAACCGTTGCTACAACATGGAAGCATAGAATTTGATGGCAGAAAATAACCTACAGGTCTATCAAGTCTGCCCTTTTTAGGTGTATATTTTTATCAGGGGCGGATTAAGGGTACCATGGCAGTTCACAAAGTGTGGGCCCCCCACTCGATCTTTGAAGACACTGTACCGTATATTTGCAGATTTCAGTTTAGGCGGCCACAGATCTGGCATGGTTTTGAATTCGCTGTAAAAGCAGAGTGAGCCATACAGAGGAGAAAAAGCAGAATAGTTTAACCCCTTAATGACATGCCATGTACGTGAAGTACAAAGTGGGCTCACGGACTGAGCTGCCTCCATACTCAGCGGGTGACGGATGTGTTATACATCACTTTGATTCCGAACGTTTAACACCTTAAAGAGGCTCTGTCACCAGATTTTGCAACCCCTATCTGCTATTGCAGCAGATAGGCGCTGCAATATAGATTACAGTAACGTTTTTATTTTTTAAAAACGAGCATTTTTGGCCAAGTTATGACCATTTTCGTGTTTATGCAAATGAGGCTTGCAAAAGTACAACTGGGCGTGTTGAAAAGTAAAAGTACAACTGGGCGTGTATTATGTGCGTACATCGGGGCGTGTTTACTACTTTTACTAGCTGGGCGTTGTGTATAGAAGTGTCATCCACTTCTCTTCAGAACGCCCAGCTTCTGGCAGTGCAGCACTGTGACGTCACTCACAGGTCCTGCATCGTGTCGGCACCAGAGGCTACAGATGATTCTGCAGCAGCATCGGCGTTTGCAGGTAAGTCGATGTAGCTACTTACCTGCAAATGCTGATGCTGCTGCAGAATCAAGTGTAGCCTCTGGTGCCGATGTGGCCGACATGATGCAGGACCTGTGAGTGACGACACAGCGTGATCTCTGGAGAACACGGCTGTGTCTGCACTGCCAGAAGCTGGGCGTTGTGAAGAGAAGTGGATGACACTTCTATACACAACGCCCAGCTAGTAAAAGTAGTAAACACGCCCCGATGTACGCACATAATACACGCCCAGTTGTACTTTTACTTTTCAACACGCCCAGTTGTACTTTTGCAAGCCTCATTTGCATAAATACGAAAATGGTCATAACTTGGCCAAAAATGCTCGTTTTTTAAAAATAAAAACGTTACTGTAATCTACATTGCAGCGCCGATCTGCTGCATTAGCAGATAGGGGCTGCAAAATCTGGTGACAGAGCCTCTTTAAATGTCGTGGTCAATTGCGACTGCGGCATTTAAATTGTTAGAATTAGGGTGCACCCCCTCAAACACGCCATCGCCACCAACCGCGATGTGATTGGCCGGTGAAAATGGTTATCATGGCAGCCTGGGGGCCTAATGAAGGACCCCAGGTCTGCCATCTTTGTACTCCTTTGAAGCCCTGCCTCAAGGAGGGCTTCAAAGGAGACTGTCATAATCACGATATACTGCAATACATTAGTATTGCAGTATATCATGCAAGCGATTCAATGATCAAGTCCCCTAGGGGGACTAATAAAAAAGTAAAAAATAAATAAATAAATGTTCCAAAAAAAAATACAATTTAAAGTTAAAAAAAAAAAACATTTTGACTTTTTCCCCCTAAAGCAATGTTAACAAAAAATAAAAGTTAACATAACTGGCATCGCCGCGTCCATAAAAGTTCAAACTATCACAATATAGTGTTGTTTAACCCACTCGGTGAACACCGTAAAAAAAAAAATATATATATATATATATATATAAAACATGATGTTTTTTGTTCACCTTAGTTCTCTAAAAAAAATGGAATAAGTGATAAAAAAATTCACATGTACCCCAAAATGATATCGGTGAAAACTACAGCTCGTCCCGCAAAATGTAAGCCCTTACACTGCTAAATTGATGGAAAAATAAAAAAGTTATGTCTCTCAGAATATGGCGACACAAATTTTTTTTTACCAAATAGTTGTATTTTTATTTTTTAAAAAGTGGTAAAACATAAAACCAAACATATAAATTTGGTATCACCGTAATTGTATCAACCTGTAGAATAAGGTGAATATGTCGTTTTTACCTCCTAATGGACGCCGTCAAAGCAAAACCCCCCAACATATGGCATAATCGCTATATCACCCCATAAATAATTTTTTTCTGCTCTCCAGTACATTATGCTGTACAGTAAATGGTGCCATGAAAAATGAAGAAATAAAAAATGTATGTCTTTTGGAAAGTGGGGAGGAAAAATCAAAAATGAAAAAACTCAAATTGGCCGTGTCCTTAAGGGGTTAATTAATGCCCTAAAGAGGTCAGAAGCTTTAAATTGTTTATGTTTTGTGGAAAAAAAAATCTGCTGTGTGTGAATATAACCTTAACCCCTTAAGGACGCAGCCTAGTTTTGGCCTTAAGGCTCAGAGCCCATTTTTCAAATCTGACATATTTCAATTTATGTGGTAATAACGTCGGAATGCTTAAACCTACCCAAGCGATTCTGAGATTGTTTTCTCGTGACACATTGAGCTTCATGTTCGTGGTAAAATTTGGTCGATATATTCAGTGTTTATTGGTGAAAAATTGCAAAATGTAGAGAAAATTTTGAAAAAATTGCATTTTTCAGAATTTAAATGCATCTGCTTGTAAAACAGACGGTTATACCACCCAAAATAGTTACTAGTTCACATTTCCCATATGTCTACTTTAGATTGGCATCGTTTTTTGAACATTCTTTTATTTTTCTTGGACGTTACAAGGCTTAGAACTTAAACAGCAATTTCTCATATTTTTAAGAAAATTTAAAAAGCCTTTTTTTTAAGGTACCTCTTGAGTTCTGAAGTGGCTTTGTGGGGCCTATGTATTAGAAACCCTGATAAAACACCCCATTTTAAAAACTAGACCCCTCAAAGTATTCAAAACAGCATTTAGAAAGTTTTTTAACCCTTCAGGCATTTAACAGGAATTAAAGCAAAGTGGAGGTGAAATTTGCAAATTTCATTTTTCTTGCAGAATTTCAATTGTATTCATTTTTTTTTCTGTAACACAGAAGGTTTTACCAGAGAAACACGACTAAATATGTGTTGTCCAGATTCTGCAGTTTTTAGAAATGTCCCACATGTGGCTCTACTGCGCTCGTGGACTAAAACACAAGCCCTAGAAGCAAAGAAGCACCTAGTGCATTTTGAGTCCTCTTTTTTATTAGAATATATTTTAGGCAGCATGCCAGGTTTGAAGAGGTGTTGAGGTGCCAAAACAGTAGGAATCCCCCAATAGTGACCCCATTTTGGAAACTACACCCCTCAAGGAATTCATTTAGGGTTGTTGTTACCATTTTGACCGCACAGTTTTTTCACAGCACGTATTTGAATTGGGCTGTGAAATGAAAAAAATTTCATTTTTTCCAATAAAATGTCATTTGTGATCAAAATTTCTTATTTTCACAGGGAACAAAATACCCCATTTTGTTGCCCAATTTGTCCTTAGTGTGGCAATACCCCATTTGTGGTGATAAACTGCCGTTTGGGCCCATGGGAGGGCTCAGAAGGAAAGGAGCGCTATATGTTTGTTGGAGTCCAGATTTTGTTGGATTGGTTTTCGGGTGCCATGTCGCATTTGCAGAGCCTCAGAGGTATCAAAGCAATGGAAACCCACCAAAAGTGACACCATTTTGGAAACTACACCCCTCAAT